>NW_006295821.1:867106-874798 GCF_000327345.1 Myotis davidii | reverse complement strand
GGCGGCCAGAGAGGAAGGTGTTGGGAGGATGGGTAAAAGGTGAAGGAGAATAAGAGATGCAAAGTTGCAGATCTGAGGTGAATAAGCCACAGGGAAGCAGTGTGCAGCACAGCAAATACCATCAATAGTATAGTAACAACTGTGCCCGGTAACAGATGGCTACTAGACTTACTGTGTGATCACAGTGTGAGGTAATATAATGTCCAACCATTATGTTGTTCACATATAACTTCTATAATATTGTATGCCAACTATACTTAAATAATTGTTTTAAAAACAAAAATATCAGTTAGGCAAAGTAAGAAATTATAACTAATACTAAGTAGAACAATTATGACAATATCTGTATTATAAAAACCCATTGGCCATAACGACCACAGACCGGCGCAGGTGAGCAGGGCTGTGTGATTTCGTGTGCTGGGCTTCTAGTATTGTAATAACACAAATAAAACAGACCTTTCCAAAAATCAAAAATTGTAAAACATCAGTTATTTACTGCCTTACATCTAAAACTCTTTTATTGAGCCTTTTAACTATCAACTAAACTGCTCCATTGAAAATTAACTTGCTACTACTGAGTAAATCGGGTACCAAAACAGTCATTTTGGAGATGACATGAGCGATAACAGTGATGATCAGAAAGCTGACACCCGTGGCATACTTTCTTCCTCAGGCAGCTCAGTGACCCTCGTGACCATCAGTGAAGAATGCATCACATGATCTCACTCATATGTGGAATCTAATCAACAAAATACACTGATGAACAAAATAGATCCAGAGACATGGAAGCATGGAACAGATTGTCGAATCTCAGAGGGAAGGCAGAGAGGGTGGGAAGAGATCAACCAAAGACCTTGTATGCATATATGCATAACCCATGGACACAGACAACAGAGTAGTGAAGGCCCGAGGTGGGGAGTGGGAGCGGGCTAGAAGGGGTCAATGTGTGTGGGGGGGGAGGAGGATATATGTAATACTTTCAACAATAAAGATTTTAAAAGGAAAAAAAAAGAAAGTGAAACTGTCTGTGTCACAAACAACAGGCAGACCTCAGGACCTGAGTCAGGCCCTGTCCATGTGCTCAGAGGCGGGTCTTTCCACCAGCCGTGGACAGGATGTGCTCACATTTCACAGAATGGGTCAGTGAGATGGCTGCTGCTCTGGGAAACATGAGGGCTGTGGTTACTGCCTCGGGTTCTGAACCTCATTCAGTTGTTCAGTCACTTCTCCTTCTAGGTAAGGGGAGGGACACCTTTCTGCATGGAGTTCCTGAGGCTTCCGTGGGAAAGCTCACAGAGGCGAACACAGCCCCGGGCACAGTCACTGCTCAGTCAGCACTAGGAACCACAGCTCTTCTTCTGTACTAACCAGATCTCATCCCCACATAGTCCGGGAAAGGCCCCGGCAGGCATGCAGTAATATTTACTGATAAACGAAAAATCGAGTTGAGTTTTAGGAGGCTGAGAGAATAAATAAATATGAAGTGAAGAATTGGGGGTGAAGTGAAGAAAGAAAATGAGAGGCTGAGAATAAGAAGGACGAGATGGCAAAGGGAACAAGAGCAGCCTTGGCTTCGGGGAAGCAAAGTAAGGGAAACGCTTGCTGGTGAATGGGAGGGCAAGACGCCAAGTCCTGTAATAAAGAAGTGATTAATTGAGGCAGCCAGGGAGAGGATTAGAACAGAGAGCTTTTGATATTGTGCAGTTAGGAAGGAAGACTGCAAAGGATTTTAAAGCATATGAAGAGAGAGAGAGAGAGAGAGAGAGAGAGAGAGAGAGTGACAGAGGAGCTAGGAAAAAAAATGAACCTGGAGGACTGATTTTTAAATGGTTTGCTCTTTAATCCAGCCCAGCACGCAGTGTTCTGCTAATAATGTGAATTTCTCCCTTGGTTACTTTTCCTCAGGAAGCAGAAATCCTTGTTTGTAAATCTAGGCATCCCAGAACCCAGTCGTGTGAAATAAAATTCAAGAAATACATCATGAATTCATCATGCTATTTAAGCGTTAATGGGACTCTCAAATTCTGAGTGACGATAGCTAACTCCTACCTCCCACACATTCATTGCAAAAATTCAGGTTCTTGCATGTCGTATGTGAAAAACTCAGCATGAAATGGATAAGCTTCTAGCATTCCGTGCCTAGCTGTAACTATAATGTAACATCGTCTAAAAATGTTTCAGATAATGTGGGTTAAACGGGAGGAGAGGGCTGTGTGTAATGACAGCATGTCCACCTTTGCTGACTGCCCCTTCGAATGGAGACTAGAATTACCTGGAATGTATACTGCACCTTTCTTCCTAGAGCCTAAAATGCACACGTATTTCTAATTTACCTTCACAAGGTTACTACTGATAAAAGGTACTACAGGGACATTTCCTGGCCCTGGGAAGCATGTGGAAGTAGAGGATGTGGAAGTAGGTATACAAAATCGTCAAGACCATTTTCATGTTGGAGAATTAGGAGGCCAAATTGGGTCCCCAAAACCTGTAGTGAGATCTAGACTCATTTCCTAACCTCCATTCAACACTGTGTCCACTGGACCCTGGACTGACCCACTTATCCTTGGCCAACTAAGCAGAAAACATGAAACAATGCATTTTGTGGGCCACAACAGTCCGTTATATTCCAATCTCTCTTTAAGGGTGAGGAAGTAACTCAGCAGCCAAATCTATTTTTCAGTACCTGGGAGTTAGCCCACTTGCTTGTACTGCCATCAGCAGCCCCAGGAGAACTGCCTGAGAGCTACCAGTGGAAGAGGTAGAGATATCTGTAGGATGTTACACAAACTGCTTACCAAATGATACCTATTACTTTATCATCAGAGAGAGAGAAATTCACAAAAGTGAAGAATTCCCCAAACCATGGAGCCCCAGAGTCACTGCGAATGTGATAATTTATTAACTTATTGAGTCGTTCAAGATCTGAGAATCATTTGTACAAAACTGAAAACTTTTGTAGAGAAGAGTGGATGTTGATTGAAGTGTCTGTATATCAAAAGTAATTATATTAACATCATTGACTACTGCTTTTCATGGACCATTATGTTTAAAATGTTTTAAAGTACCTGATGGCTTAAGAGATCCACACCCTAATCCCAATTTATCCACTAGCTAATCTTGAGCAAATCACATTTCTATTGATTGCAATGTTTCCCTCTGTAAAATGAGAAAGTTAGGCTAATTGATTTCAAAGATTCCTACCAGGTTCTATTGTCCCGTACACTCCCACGATGCACACTCTGGCTCTGTTTCCTCTGAAGACATTAAACTGAATGATCCTGCCCTAACCGCTTTGGCTCAGTGGATAGAGCGTCCGCCTGGGGACTGAAGGGTCCCAGGTTCGATTCCGGTCAAGGGCATGTACCTTGGTTGCGGGCACATCCCCAGTGGGGGATGCGCAGGAGGCAGCCGATCAATGTTTCTGACTCTCTATACCTCTCCCTTCCTCTCTGTAAAAAATCAATAAAATATATTAAAAAATAAAAAATAAACTGAATGATCCTGAGCCCGCTGAGTTGCCAATAAAGCCAGCACTGTGGATTCCATCAACCAGTCTTTGTAGCCACATAGACACCAAGGCAGTCATTTCTATAAAAACCAAAAGTGTCCAAACTTCAGATAAGTGCCAGGAAAGTACTCCCCTGTGACATCACGACAGGGTCTCGTGCATCTCGTCTCCCCAGCGTCTAAAACAACGGCCAGAACAGAGGGGGCCAAAACAGACGCTGGACCACAAGGGAAGGTGAGTGATTCCTCTCTGTGATTCCTTTGCTGGGACAAGAATCACACTTACTAAAGCGCTAAATTGGTTTTTCCTATTGGCATGCGTGTCCAAAAATGTTTTAACAGAAGAAAACCAATATTCAAAAAGTGCTTTTTCCTAAATTTGCAGGGAAGTAGAAGTGTGCAATTTATAACCAGCAGGGCTCTTTTCTCACAAATGCAGTGCAGTCGTTTAACTAAAGAAATGCTTATCTGCTAAACATGACAGATTAAACAAAAAAGCTGTGGGATGTAGAGTGACGCCGCCCACCAGAGGAACCCCTCGCAGCCCCTACACAGGGCCCATGGAGGACATCATCAAGTTTTCTGAAACTTATGGAAACTGTTATCAGTGGGAGAGACTAGTGTCCTCTCCGTGGAAGATTCTGGAAATTGTGAAAAGGGTTCGGGTTCACCTTTCACCTGGAAGTGGAGGCAGCAAGGCATGTCCTTGGCCACTGTTTCCCAGGGTAACCTTCTAGAAGTTCCTGCAGGTGCAAATCAGGGGTGATGGATGAAGAGGCGACCGTGGGGGCGCTCCTGGACTGAGCCTTCATCACTGTGACTCGGAGGGGGGGTGGTAGCTGATTTCGGATTTCCCTCCCCAGAACTGGGGGAATGGTTGCATCCAGTGTGGCCTCGCTGCCCATATGCCATTCAGCTCCTGTCTGCCTTTCTGTTTACACTGGGGACACAATAGAAGCTATAGTCCTTCCAATACATCATTTATAAGTGTATTCTACCTCTGAATGTACAGACAGAACTGGCTGTGGGTGAATAAGCTCTGTGAATATTGCCAAGACACTGTGCTTTGTTCAGCATTATTCTTCACAATAGATACCACACTTTGGAAGTAATTTTAAAAAGGGAATCAAAATAGTGGTACTTTTAGCCTTTGTTTCTTTTATACCACACTGCATTCTCTGTCTCTCATTCAGCCGCTCCCATTATACTGACAAATTAAATAAACCACTCCATTGCAGAAAGGCTCAGGCAGGCAGGACTTCGCTCCACTGCAGCCCGGGGAAGTTGAAATAAACATTGAGGCGGTTTCTGCTAGCTAGTTCAGCTAGCTTCACGCCAGGCGCAAAAGGGGGAAGGTGGGGGGGCGTCAGAATTTGAGTTCACCGGCAGCACCTGAGAGCTGGCCTCTGCAGCAGGTGATGGAGCGCCGCAGAGAGGGCTGCCTTTGCTGGTAACGCTGAGAGTGCCTTCCCGCTGTGTGGCCCCTGGGAGCGGGGACAGGTGAGTCACAGGAGGCTGTGGGGCAGCAGGAGCCCAGCAGCGAGGGCCGGCTGGGGAGCAGCTGACGACTGGGAGGTCCAGGAGTTTCCTCCTTGCAGGCATCTTGGCTTTTCTCTCCTTTTGTGAGGCGTAATTTATTCATACATTTGCTGAACTGCTTCCTACAGAGAGTGAGTCACTCAGGTGCCGAAGGGGAAGCAGCTCCTGCTCTGCCTCTCTCTGACTCTGTCTCCCTCTGTCTCTTTCACTTTCTTCTTGCTCCCTTTTTCTTTTTTCTCTCTCTCTCTTAAAGTTTACCTGGACTTTTAGAAGTTTTTTGATTTGTGCGTTTGCATCTATTTTTTGAAATGCAGGCCAGGAAAGAGTAGAGGCTGGGATTGTTTAGTGTGGTGCTGTGTTTTGCTCTTTTTTTAAGGTCCAAAGAGTCACCAGAGACATGAACGTGAACTTCGCAAGATGCCCCTCTAACTTTGGGGCTGAAAACAGTTTGTGTTGTTTTGTGTTGTTGGTGGTGGTGGTGGTTGTCAAGAGAATAAACAAAAACATTATTTTATTCTTGGGAGGGAAGCACTTTTAGATTTAATAACTGATTCTTTTTGAACAAAGACACAGATCTGCTCTGAAATAGAGTGCACACTGAGTCATTCTGGTGCCATCTCTGAGTTTGTCATCGTTAGTGAGGCGTGAGATGTGGTGCAGCTCTCTCTCTCTAAAGGGGCTCTGGTTTGACTTGGAAACTGCTGAGAATGCTGTAGACGAGATCCTCTCCCAGGGTCTGGTCTGGGACCGCACATCCCCCACCCCCCTCGCTCCCAACCCCTCTTAACAAAATAAGTGGACTTGGTGGAAGAGCCCTGTCAAGAATGCCGCTAGTCAGGGATCTCAGAGGCGGCCCAATTTCCTTATGAAAACAGAGCTCCGGTAAATGCCAGTTCCAGGCGACGGCTTTGAAGGCTCCAGCCACCAGCTAAGATGACCTCATTTAAAATGCATGGTGGCTCCGGCGTGGAGAGGGAAACTGTGTTCCAGCAGAGGCGTCCCCCGGCTTCGAAGTCAGAGGCCACTGCAGGCAAAGGGAAAATATTGAGCCAAAAGAGTTTGAACAGAACCATCGGGGTTCATCTTTTATTACCAAAGAAAGACTTGAAAAAGCCCAGGTGAAATTTGCTTCCATTGTCTAGGAAAACTCTCTGTAATTTGCCCCCAGGGAAATCCACGTGTCTTGTGCCCAGTGCCCCCGCCCCACCTCCTCTGTTCTTCTCTCCCCTCCTCTCTCGGGGTAAATGTCTCCCGGGTCCCTGGAGACCAGAGTGGGTGAGCAGGGGACGCTGAAGGTCAAGGTTGCCCACTGTGGCCTGACTTTTAAGCTAAAGAGGTTTTTCTTTCTCTCGTTGCCATGTCAGGTCTAATTTGGCCGCATTATGCTGGAGGGCCGGGCCTGCTCCTGACAGGAGGGGGTTAAATGAGATTACAAGCTTCGGAGGCTGTCAGCAGCTCCTGCTGCCCGGGATGTTAAATTGCGATTTAATGGTCAGCTTTATCTGTAGAGTATTAGTGGAAATCTGCTGTTTTCAGCAACTTAATTGGCACTGTGTTTGTAGGAGTTTTTCGGGGAGGTAGGCGAGCGGCCCGGGTTTTAATGCTGAATTATTCAGAGATCACACTGGCAGCGCGTCAGTGGAAATCAGTGGCGTGTTTTGTTTTCCCGAAGCTCGGAGAGCTTATAAGATGCCGGATGCTGCTGTGACACCTGGAACTTTCTAAAAATATTCCTGGGGTCCGATGTCGTTTATTGATAGACGGAATCAACAAAGAGTAACCGTTGCTATCCCCACACATGTGCGTGCAGGGCCTGGTTTGCTGGAGTCAGTGAGCATCTCTGAGAGAGAGGCTGGGAACACCAAAGTGTGTGTTGGTCTTTCCAAAATTTCAACAGCGTGGAGCTGAGGGTTCCTGCGGTAAATCGCAGGTGATCGGGGCAGCACAATCTGGCGTCGTGTCAGGGAAGCGTGTGTGCAAGTGTGTGTGCACGCGTGCCTGTGTGTGCCTTCCGTGTGCGTAGAGGATGGAGCCTGATCGCTGACCAGCATGCTGGCTTGTCTCTAGGTGCCAATGTCCTGTGGGTAAAGGTTGAACTGAATGAAATGGTGAGCATCCCATCCTGTTAGCCCTGGAAGCCCATTAATTACCTGCTGTGCCCTCCAACCTGGTCAGAAGGGATGAGCCATATAACTTGGCATTTCCACACATAACCACAGAGGTGTGGGTGTGCTGTCTTATTAGGATTCCCGCCAGGAGAGTCTCCCCAGAGGAGCGGAGAAGCTACCGGGAGCCTGAATGTTGGTGTCACTTGAGGGAGACTAGGCGGTGGGTATGGGGTGGGGGTGGGGGGGATCCATGCAGGATGGCGGGAGAGAAAAAGGCAGAAAGAAGAAAGAAAACAGAGGAAGTGTTTTCCCGGCAGGCAGGCACTGCATTGTCTGTTCCCAGTTAGGGTCAGTCGGGAAAGTTCAGGATTAGTAAATTTAATATCCTGTCAAAATTCTCATGATAATGACTCCTGGCCGGCCGCTGGCACAGCAGCTCCAGCGCTGCAGCCGACGAGATAGCGCAGCTAATTTATGAGCAGGCGATTGTGCTGCGCTGGCACCAGCAGGCCGCCCAGCCCAGCGCGAGGGGCGGTCC
>NW_006295821.1:837925-866958 GCF_000327345.1 Myotis davidii | reverse complement strand
GCCTTGCTTTTTCCTAGGAGAATGGGGAAAAGGCCTCGTAGGAAAATCTAATTCAGAAATGATCTCTCCCCAGCCTGTCCTGATGCTGGAGCACCAATATATATATAATCCAAAAGGGAGTGTAGAAGGATAGACACAAAACTTTCAGAGCCAGGAGAGATGAGGGAGAAGACAGGGAAACTGGCTAAGAGCGATAGATCGCAGATGCTTGTGGCTGCCTCCTGGTAGCCCGGCCCGGGCGATGTTTAGGCTTCGGGGGTAATGCAAGATGTTATGTCCCTCCGAGAGGAGCATAAAAACGAGAAAGTTCCTGTGCAATTTGTTCAAGGCTCTGCACCTCTCTAAGCAGCTGTCAGATCCGTACATTATGGTACATTGAATCTGAATGAGGCTTTCAACATCAAAACCTTGCATCCATTATGATATCATCTCCCGCTCTAAGCCGTAATGCTTATTAATTCTGCACCCATACTCTCCCGGCTTCAGCAAATGTATTCCATCAGCCTAGCATTTAATTTAATTAGTACAGCTGGGCTCTCGTTCTCCTTTCTGTGTCAGAGGTATTGTCAGCACGTTCTGCTGTAACACAATTACTGATTGCTTTTAGATAGGCAGAAATATGATTAGGGTATTGGGTGACTGTATCATAAGCCTTATTAGATTCATTTGAAATCTGGAGATAAATAGGAAACTTTTATTTGCAGTGTAATGAGATTATGCTTATTAGGCCGAGACCTCACAGCCTTTTGCAAAGAACACTGTATCAGTCGGATTATACTCTGGAAACACACTCTGCTCCCAGCATCATAGCCATTTCTGAGCGCCTTCGAGGCTTCCCCGTGTCACACTGTCTATGTTTTGGGATTACGGCCACCTTGTATCTTCCTCGCGATAAAGGACATGGATATCCCTCTTCTTTCTCCAAGTCGGATGAAATCCATACAGCTTGAAATGGGGTTTTATTTTCTGAGAAACGTTTTGAAAAATCAGTGCACAGGCTAAAATAAATTATACTTTTCAATGTATTTATTTGCTTTTAAAGATGTTTGCACTTTATTAGATGTTGCTTTCAGAGATTGGCATGTAATGAATGTCTTAAAAATCCCTCGTGCTCAATCTCTAAAACATTTATCACTGCTGTTATTGTTTTGATAACAGCTAGTACAATTCCAGAAACATTTTTTTCATTGGCATTTATGTGATAATCTCAGATTTCTAATATTTGTGGAGGGTTCGTGCTGGAAATTTATTCCACCCAGAATAAATCACTTTTCAATAGTGTGAAACCATTATGAACAGGCTAGCATGATTTGAGAAAAATACTAAAATAGAAAGAATTTACTATGGCAATATATTTGACTGAACTGAAATTTGTTAAATATATTTTTGGGCTATGAGATATAATATATCTATGCCCAAGGGAAACAATGATGATTTTTCCTAGATATAAAAGTTTTAGAATGATGTATGAATTTTGCTTCAGGAAAATCCAAGATATATAATCTAAATGTGTAAAATACATGCCATATATTTAGACTATGATTTATCTTCTGTATCACTCCAATCCCCTACCTCACTTCATTTTTACTAGATAATTTATACCATTATTTGATTTAAATATTTAGAAGTAGATTATTCTCATGAACTCATTTGTTGGTTAAGACCTACAGTATACAATGTGTGTGTGTTTTGGTGTTTTATAAAACAAAGAGCAGCTTTTTCTTAGTTAAGTATGTGGTCAAATCCAGATATATAAAAAGGAAAACCTATGCTGATTCACCAAAACTGAAAGCTAAAAAGGAAATGAGGGTTTGGGGGCAGGGAGAATGGGTGATTATTGCTTAATGGATACAGAGTGTCTGTTTGGGGTGATAGTAAAGTTTTGGAAACAGATAATGGTGATGGTCGCACAACATTGGGAATGTAATTAATGCCACTGAACTGAACACTTAAACATGCTTAAAATGGGAAATTTTATAGCATGTGTATTTTACTATGACAAACGGAAAAGAAGAGAGAGATGGGGTCAGTGTATGCACCACCAGCTTGAGTTGCAGATTATGGATGCCCTATGGTCAGTGACTTCCTACCTCCACCTGTGGATCTCCCAATTTTAACTTCTAGTCAAGTGAGCTTTCCACTCATTCCTGTAAGTTTGACTTCACCATTCCTTGCCAAATAAAGTATAAAAAATTCTAGTGAAGACATTTGTTATTTCCCCAAAAATGATCCATGACAAAGATCTTGCTTGGCCTTAGCAAGAATTCTTGATGGCATAATTTGTATCCAGAATTAAAGTAGGATCCTTGCCCTGACTGGTTTGGGTCAGTGGATAGAGCATAGGCCTGCGGACTGAAAGGTCCCAGGTTCGATTCCAGTCAAGGGCATGTACCTTGGTTGCGGGCACATCCCCAGTGAGGGGTGTGCAGGAGGCAGCTGATTGATGTTATGTTTCTCTCTCATCGATGTTTCTGACTCTCTCTCTCCCTTCCTCTCTATAAGAAAGCAATAAAATATATTTAAAAAATAGAGTAGGATCCTTGACACTTCCAGATTAATATTCAGTGAAAGAGTCATGAATAAGGAATGAAGAAACATCCAAAATGTTTCAGTAACTATATTGTTTCAATGGCACTGAGGAGAAGGTAGCCAACAGTTTGCTGTACACTCTTGTTGTTTTTCCAGCTTTATTGAGGTATAATCCTATATAATAAAAGCCTAAATGCAAATCAACCAGAATGACTGGTTGCTATGATGTGCACTGACCACCAGGGGGCAGATGCTCAATGCAGGAGCTGCCCCAGCCTACAGGCCCCAGGCCAGCTAAGGTGGGTTCCAGCAAGACCCCCGCCCCACTGATTGCCCCACTGGTTGCCCCACAGATTGCCCCTGATCACTGGCCAGGCCTAGGGACCCTACCCATGCACGAATTTCATGCACCAGGCCTCTAGTTGACAATAAAATGTACAAATAAGATATTTAAAGTGTACATTATGGTGACTTGATATGTGTGTACCTTGTGAAAGGATTTCTGCCATCTAGTTAATTAACACATTTATCTTTACGCATAAGTTTGAGAATATTTGAGTTCTACTTTCTTAGCAAATTTCATTACTTAATGCAGTGTTATCAACTAGAGTCACCATGTTTTACATGGCATCCTCAGACCTTATTCATCTTATAACTGAAAGTTTTTATTCTTTTACCGGCCTCAATACCATCTTTGAATGGGATGAATTGAAGTGGAGGCAGGATCTAAATTTGAGTGTAGATATGGGAAAAAAGTAGAATGGGGTTGGCCCTCAGCAGCCAAAGTGAGCCCTCATCGTAACCAAGTCACAATAAAAACCCTCTTCATTCCTTCAGTAAAGTATACTCACACACTCACTTGTATAAGATGTCCTTGTATTTGCTTCAACACCATTTTTACGCCACTTGCAATGTTGTAATTTAACTAAATATGATGCAAGCCATTGAAATATGGGTGCAAAAAAAATATTTTCTTTTTCTGTGAAACTAAATTGAGTACTTTGGAAAGACTAGATTTTTTTTAAATTGTATTGAAAAATATAGAATTACCTGTAGATGAGACCAATGTCAGTTATTAGGGAAAATCATCAAAACCTAATATTACATATTTAGATTGCTTCATGGGTGGTTTTAATTAATTGTTTCACTTTTAAAAAACATAGATGATGCACTTTGTGGATAGATGTTGTTTATGCAAAAAGAGGACTCTGAAAGCCAGTCAGCAGCCTGGCCCAAATCAAAATGTACATATGGTTTACATTAAACTACTTCAAAATCATATATGTACATATATGATTTCCTACTCTAATGCATGTTTCTCCAGCATGTCATCCTAGAGGACCTCTGTACAGGAGGGAGTTGGGAAGGAGGACAGAGGGATTGGCTAAGCTGTGCCCGCCAGATCCGACTCCAAGGAATTTTCTGGTACTCGATGGAGGTTAGTGGAGATTGCCACTGGGGTAGAATAAGCAAGTATGTACAAATAAATGCCTGAAAGAAGCATAAACTGAAGGTAGCTAGTCCTTTTGCTATGGTCCTAGAATGGGATGAAGGATTGGAGTGGGAGGGGAGAGAAATATCAATAGGTGTTATCTCATGACCTTCAGCCACTTTCTAAGGAAGGCTTAGCTGTTCATCTAGAAAATTCTCATTTAACCATCACTTGGATCCATGTTCTCCCTCTGTGTTCCTATCCAGTCTCAAAAGTGAAGTTTCCCAGTTAAACAGAGGTGCCCACACAGCAGAGAGGGCCTGTGGCAGTGCTGGCTGGGGTCCCTGCCCCAAGCTAACCACCAGGTCAGCATCCTTGAGCTCCAGTCCTTGTCTGCAAATGACAACATATGCCCCCAAATAACAAGGGCTGAGTCTGATCTCTGCATCTGCACAGCCCTTCCTGCTCTGCTGCCTCATAGAGCTCAGGGCCAGAAAAGAAATGATCAAGTCTCTTACTTATTTTATTTCTTCCACCACTGAAAGAGCTTCTGCCTGTGGTACCTGGGCTAAGCCATTAAATTTCTCTGTGTTCCACTGATCGGTAAATAAGGACATAATAATAGCTCTGTTGCAGGGGTGATGTTAGAGTTTAATGGTAGTGCTGAGTGCTACAGATGGATGATACAGATTTATACAATGCATATGATATGTAACATGTGATGCATGTGTGTGTGTGTGCACCTACATTCACACACAGACAGTTTCCCTAAGACCATGACCCCATCTCAGTGCTGCACTCAGAGGCAGCACTCTTCCATTTGCCGTGGCTGCTGCTGCCTGGCTATTTCTACAGCCAGGCAAAATACACATACTAGGAAAAAAACGTCTTCAAACTAGTTACTTATATTCATGTACATGCAAAAAAAGTCATCTTATCGAATCATTTTACTTTACCAGTGATCAGCAAACCACGGCTCATGAGCCACATGCGGCTCTTTGGCCCCTTGAGTGTGGCTCTTCCACAAAATACCCCGTGCGGGCACGCACATACAGTGCAATTGAAACTTCTTGGCCCATGCGCAGAAGTAGGTATTTTGTGGAAGAGCCACACTTAGGGGGCCAAAAAGCTGCATGTGCCTCATGAGCCACAGTTTGCCGACCACTGCGTCAGTCTAATCTGTTGTATAACCACAGCATCAATCTTTTACTTTTTTGTGTTCACCAAAGAAGAGAGAAAAATTTGAAAAAGAAAAATATAAATCAAGATAGGCAGTGGGTGAGAATACTATAGATTAATCTGTAAGGGCTCCCTCAACAAAATACTACACACTGGGCAGCTTAAACAACAGAAATGTATTCTCTCACAGTCTGGAGGCTGGAAGTCCAAGACCCAGGTGTCAGCAGGGTTGGTTCCTCCTGAGACTGTGAGGGGAAATCTGTCCTGTGCCTCTCCCCAGCTTCTGGCAGTTTGTTGGCTGTCTTTGGCATTGCTTAGCATGTAGAAGCATCACCCCAACCTCTGTCTCTGTCATCACATGGCCATCTTGTTCCTGTCTGTGTCTCGATGTGTCAGATTAGATTAGGGCCCACCCTACTCCAGTGTGAGCTCACCTTAACTAATTACATCTGCAATGTCCCCATTTCCATTCTAAAGTATGGGGAGTTAGGACACGCCATATGAATTCTGGAGGGGCACAATTCAACTCATGAAAAAGCAGAAAGCGTTTTGTTCAGAAATGATGAATTTCACAAAGAAATGTAACAGGAAAAATCACCACGCATTATAATTCTTGGGTTCATTTTTAATGACCTGAGGCTCATCCTATAATCTTGATGAGAGTGACTGCTGTTCCAGGCCTCTGCCATATCATGAAAATACTTGGTGGTTTGTTACTTTTCCCCTGAAATATGTTAGTAACATTGTTCTGTTTCTAAGGGAATCTGTTTTGTGGGTGGCATCAGTAGAAATGGACGAGTGGACAGAGGTAAAAAATGGATAACAGAAGCCGTATAGAACCCAGATCACACAGAGAACAGGTACAACTTGAGAACAAGCTCAGTAACCTTGAAGTTTCCATTTAGTGTAGACTCCAGAGCTGGGATTCTCCACCCTGTGGACCTCCAGAGCAGTTTTAAGCAAAGTCAGATGTGGGCCCTGACCCTGACCCTGACCCTGACCCACTAAGTCACTCCTTCCCGGGGGAAGGTCCCAGCATGCAGTGAAGGGTGACGGTCAGACAGGGTGAGAACCATGGCAGTAGGCATAAAGATCTGGTGACTATCAACATTTGGCTCAGGGGTAGGATTTGGGAGCAGTAAGTGAGGTTGTCACAGCCTTTCCTGCCAGGCACTGAAGGGCCGGTCCACCCCCCTCCACCACCACCACCACCACCCCCAACACTGCCCCCACATGGCAGCAGCTATAGATTACAGCCTACCTGACACTGACATCTCCCAAACCCCCATCTGAGTCACCTTACTTCCCTGGTAGCCCCATTGTCTGAGTTTTTCTTAGCAACTTTCTCTCATCAGAACCTAGCCTAGCCCAGGTCCGTCTCCCTACAGCCTAGCTCCCACTGTGTTCCTGGCAGGGACTAAGGCCAAGGGTATACTCATTTTAATAGACTCCTGGCACCATCTACTGAGAACTTACTGTGGTGAAAGCTTCACTTCTCGGTTATGTCCTCCATCATAGAATTGTTCTGCGGTGCTTATTAAACATACAGATTCTCACCTTTCCTGCACGAAGACCTTCTAAATTAACATCCGTATAGGAAAGGCTGGAAATATGTATTTTTTAAATAGCATCTTTGTTACATGTAACAATTTAGCAAGTTTGGGAAGTACCATATTCTCTCCTTTAATTCCCACCACAACTCACTAAAGCAGGTACTACTATAATTCTCAGTTACTAATGAGGAAACATAGCTTGCCCATGGTCACACAGCTAGTAAGCTACAGAGGCCATTTAGACACAGGGGCATCCATTGTAGACAGCATGGCAACTATTTTAGTCACTGTGGCAGGGTAAATAGAAGTGAGATTTGGGGGTTGGGGGCAGTTCAGGGTCTCCGGATACCTCTCGATCTACACTCTTACACACATATGTCCCTCATTCTTTAGCCTTGGTGGAAGATTATACCATCATAAGCTATTTTCCAGAAGAAAGCTCTACAAGTATGCCAGGTCACAAGGGATGTATCAGCTTTAATGACCTGGTGGGTGGGAACTGCTGCATTATTGGAAACTTCTCATCCTTGTTACCTACAGGATCAATGAGTTGATTTATTAACTCCAAGGCAGACGGCATGCCAGTGGCTTTCAGAATAGTGCACTAAAATTTTGTGTAAAAGGAAATTGTATCACTAGGTGCTAAATACATGTTTACCACTAAATTAAAAACAATTTTTATCTCTGGCTTTGTTTTACAGGTAAAGGTATATTAGGAGAAAATAATGACAGTCAGAATTCCTAGAACTAGTAGCTTAAATGAAAGTGTATTAATTGTTATATATTTGTTTGATATATATTCAAAGGTAGAATCACAATAGTAGTAATTAGAGTAATTATTAAAGTCTGCATTTAATCCAAAAGCCCCAGGGAATATTACAAGTTCATTTATCTGAGCCTGATAGGTTTTCTATTAAAAATATGCCCTGCCTCCGGGGTCTTTCCCCAGTCTGTTCTTTGGTGAGCACTAGTTTGAGATAATATCTGCCCCCCTCTGGTCATGGCTCGCTGTGATGTCCTCTGTACGCTATGGAAGGATACCATCCAAGGAAGCTAAAACTAAGAAGAGGAAGTATTAATTCTTCTAGAATTATCTTTCTTGGCATTCGCAATAACCGTGTGTTTTCCAGAAGTACGTCCCAAGAGAGAAGCCTGGAGTCAGAGCACTCTCAGTGAAAGAGACTAGGCTCTTGATCGTTTCTCCTTTCTGATCTGGTAGAACCACATGTCCTTCAGGGCAGAGTAACTGAGTTGAAACCACCAGGATGGAGTTTTATAATGATCTCCGAGAGCCTACGCTCACGTCTGGGCAATCCTCTTCCTGAGAATAACTAGTAGGAAAAAATACCCGGTGCCACAGCGGACTTCACTTTATTCTCAGCTTGTTGGGTTTTAATCATTTCCTATAAACCTAGGCTTCAATAAAGGGGGTAATGGTATTATTCATTTGGGTCATAAAGGATGATAGGGTTACCTCTTAATGGTCTGTATGTATTAAAGTATGCTATGTGTACTCATAGGTTCTCACTGTCCTCTTTAGGCTCATGTTACTACTCTGTGATGAAACTAGATGTATAATCTTTAATTATATACTTATTTACATAGGAAAGAAAATGGTTCAATAACAGATCAAATTGGGTCTTTTGGGAGCGCAACCAATTCATTAATTGAACCAACTATCTATATAATATGTATGTGAAGACTACATATGTAGGATTTATAATGCAATTGGAATGATATGAGTATATATCTACCAGTGCAAACAGTTTGAGCTATTCAAGAGATTAAAATATTTATCTTCCACCTCATAACTTGAATGTCTAGTTCTGCCATTTGCTGGTCCTATAACCTCAGGCAAATGATTTACCCACTCCACATCTCATTTTTCTCATTTGTAAAATGGGGACGAAATACTACCTATGTCTCAAGGTTGTTGTGAGGAACAAAGGAGATAATACATATAATGATATTAGCACAGGGCCCAGCTAACTTCAAGTACTCAGTGCAGGCTGTTATTTAAAAAAAAAAAAAATTTATTCGTTTCAGAGAGGAAAGAAGAGGGAGAGAGTTAGAAACATCAATGATGAGAGAGAATCATTGATCAGCTGCCTCCTGCACACCCCCTACTGAGGATTGAGCCCACAACCTTGGCATGTGCCCTTGACTGGAATCGAACCTGGGACCCGTCAGTCCACAAGCTGATGCTCTGTCTACTGAGCCAAACCAGCTAGGGCAGTGCAGGCTGTTATTGAAGCACCTGTGTCAATGACCAACTAGGTCCTGCTCCAGAAAAAGTGATGCATGCTGATTGAGAAGAGAGTCATTCTCTTTTTCTCTTAAAAGAAGGAGAGTCTCCTGAGATTGAACTAAGGAAAAAAGTTTAAAAGAGCTAGATCATTTTTCCACTGTAGATTGCAGGGTTATTGTTACCTATGTGGGCAATTCAGCCCAGGTTCCTGCCCAGTAACCTTGCTGGAAACTTCCAGCTGCCCCGACCTATCTCCACAAAAAGTTTCTGTGGACCAGCTGACCCATGGCACCTGGAGAGAAAGCTCAGAGGTGTCCCAGTGTGCACCCCAGGGTTCGTTGTGCTCCCTCTCATGATCATCTTTTGATCCCCAAAAGAGTCACAGGGTCAAGAACAGTCATCTCAGACAAAATCATTGGTCACAGAAAGCGGTTGGCACGTGGATGGTCATTGAGGCTTATTGTCAAGGAGTTTTAAAACTAGTAATTGCCGCCGAAACCGGTTTGGCTCAGTGGATAGAGCGTCGGCCTGCGGACTGAAGGGTCCCAGGATCGATTCCGGTCAAGGGCATGTACCTTGGTTGCGGGCACATCCCCAGTGGGAAGTGTGCAGGAGGCAGCTGGTCGATGTTTCTCTCTCATCGATGTTTCTAACTCTCTATCTCTCTCCTTTCCTCTCTGTAAAAACTCAATAAAATATATTTAAAAAAAACAACAACTAGTAATTGCCATCAAAGCAAGTTTCAAAGAACACGAATCAGGTTGTCTGTCTGTTCTCCAATCAAATATTCAAAAATGATGACAGCTTATACACCTGTTCTAGGTATTCTCAATGTGAATCTTTCAAATAAAAGGGAAGCTCACATTGTGTAACTTAATGAATGTTGAATTGTCTCACAGGAGAGTAAAGCTCGACAATCAGGCTTACATAGCAGCTATCAGTACAGCAAATATTTCCTTTCTTTCCCATCCAAACGGCAAGAAAACCACATGTCTGTATTTACCCAATGCCCTGAATTTACTGAACCTACAGAACTATGTGAAATCATATGAAACCTGGATTCTGGCGGGTACTGAGAGTAAAGTTGGCTGCCCCCCATGGATGAACTCTGAGTTAATGGGTCCTTAGACAGCCCCTTCCTGTGTTCATTTCCAGGCTCTGGAGGCCCGCAGAGCAATCATCTCTAGAGCTGACAGTGTGGGGTCCAGGTCCTGAAGCACTTTTATCTTCATCACCTATAAAAACCCTGAATGGCAAGGGGGAAAACACCTAGCAGAATACCTGGAAAGTGATACCTGCATTGAGGTCACATCTACAACAGTCACTTTCACCAACACATGCAAAGAGCAATGGGTAGCAATGAAGAGCCCCAGAATCCTCAGTGTGGTTTGCAATCCTGTTCTACAGTGACGTTAATGTGGCAAAACTGGAGAATCCTGAGAGATAACAGCACACAGTGCTGAAGCCGGGGTGCAGTGGCTGGGAACAGGGAGATGTGGCCCTTTGGAGGAGAAACTTGGGGTCAGCTGTGAGTCAGTGACAGAGTCACTGAAAAGACTGTCCAAATGTGGCTTTAATGCTATGTGTCCAAAGGTCAGGTGGCACAGGTGGAAAGACTATGCCTGGGATGTCCACAGACCCATCCTTCTAGACTTGTCCTTGAATAGGAAGGGATGACTCAATCAGCTAAGGTTCACTGAGCACTTAGGAGATGGAGGATGCATCTGAAAACAAGAAAGCATGGACACAGTTGTTGCCCTAAAGCCATGGTCGGCAAACTGCGGCTCGCGAGCCACATGCGGCTTTTTGGCCCCTTGAGTGTGCCTCTTCCACAAAATACCACATGCGGGCGCAGGTAGTGCGATTGAAACTTTGTGGCCCATGCGCAGAAGTCGGTTTTCGGCCTGGGCGAGTCTAATTTGAAGAAGTATTGTTGATATTTAGCTCTGTTGAAAGGCAATAAAATTGAATGGGGAATTGGGACATACTCATATTTTTTCAAAACCATGTATGTAAGGCAGAGGCACGAGGTCCACATGGTTATGACCCAATATCCAAAGATTAGAGAAACCACTCTCAGTGTGTCCTTCCTGCCCATGCTCTGGCCATGTGAGGTTCCCCAAGTCTGCAAAATTTATTTTTGTTAGTATGAGATCATAGTCACACAGGCATGGGACCGGTGAAGGACTCTCATCAGGATCCTTCCCAGCATCCATTTGATAATTTCCGCTGAGGTCATTACACATTTGCTCTGAAATCAGACCTGGATCTATGAATTAAAAGCCATGAACAATGCCATTTTGGGAAGAACATGAAATGGAAATGGCTTAATGGTCAATATACTACATTTTGCCAATTGTTGCCATTCAGATGTTTAACTGAATTATAAGTTCACTGAACAAAACAGTACAGTGGTCTGTTTTACTAACTGAAGCTGTGAACTTCAGGAATCTTTAAAGTGAAACATGTGATTGGTAGACGCTGGTTATTATTTCCTATTTCACCCTAAATCATCTAGACATGGAAAATAGTGATGACAGCCCTAACCGGTTTGGCTCAGTGGATAGAGCATCGGCCTGTGGACTCAAGGGTCCCAGGTTCGATTCCAGTCAAGGGCATGTACTTTGGTTGCAGGCACATCCCCAGTAGGGGGTGTGCAGGAGGCAGCTGATCGATGTTTCTAACTCTCTATTCCTCTCCCTTCCTCTCTGTAAAAAATCAATAAGATATATTTAAAAAAAAAAAAAAGAAGAAGAAAATAGTGATGACATTTTCTTACTCCAGGTGAGGATGTCTTTCAGATGTGGTTCCGACAGCTCATGCCTTATTTTCCTGGCACTGCTGAGGCTGCCCCAGAGTAACCGAAAAATGCTTAGAGTGAACCCCTCCTCAACATATCCCATCAATTTCAAGGAGTTTTTGATTAAAAAGCATACTTTAAAAATGCAAATATCTAATGTATCAGTTATTCAAACTTCATTAAAATAATGAGAATGGGGTTAAAACGCAATGGGCTCCTCACCATCCTTTTCAAACTGGGAGAGGGTGTTGTGTGGAGGTCAGGGCAAGGGTGAGCAGAAGTAGGCCAGGCATCCTATTGCTGAGGGAAGGGGGATCTTCACCCCTTCCCAGCAATCTGGTCCCATGATGGGGAGGAGGGGCATCCTAACATTTTGATGTTGAGTTCCCTTTCCACCTGCAGTAGTTTCCTGGGGTTGTCATAGCAAAGTACCATCAATGAGGAGGCTTAAACAGCAGAAACTGATCTTCTCAGCTCTGGAGGCTGGAAGTCTGAGATCAGGGTGTCAGCAAAGTTGGTTCTTTCTCAGGCTGTGAGGGAGCTTCTGTCGAGGCCTCTCTCCTTGGCTTGAAGTTAGCCATTTTCACCTGGTATCTTCACATCATCTCCCCTCTGTGCATGTCTGTCTCTGTTTCTGAATGTCCCTTTTTATAAGAATACCAGAGGCCCAGTGCATGAATTCGTGCATTGGTGGGATCCAGCTGGATGGGCCCCATCCCCCATCAGGGATGGGGCTGGCCAGGAGAAGGGGCTGTGGGCCAATCAGGGAGGTGGGGGCTCATTGGGGGCAGGGCCAGCATGGGGGAGGGGCTGCAGGAAGTTGGCTGGTAGCCCCGCCCCCTATTGGGGTGGGGCGGGCCGATCAGGGGCAGGGCTGGACTGGGGGAAGGGCCATGGTGGGGTTGGCCGGCTGGCCCCACCTCCTCCCTGATGAGGCTGGTTCACTCGGACTCGTGGCTGAGATGGCATTTCAGAGGGCCTTGACCCCTTCATGTGTATCCCAGGTATGAGTGCCAATGGACTACCTTCTCAGAGTACTGCTATGAGAACCATACTTTCTGAGTCAGTATTATAAATATAATTTTTATCCCCAAAATTCTTTGTCAGCTTTTTTTCTGTCCTTTGAATAGACTTATATAAAATTACCAGGCACAGCCCCATGTCCCCCATCCTCACGCTTCCATACAACTCTCAACAGGACAGCAAGATTCTTCTCATTTTCCCCATTTACTCTCAAATCTCTCACCTTCATCAATTAACAGCAGATCCTAACCACACATGAAAGAAATTTTGGTGCCTTTTCATTTCAATCCCAGTTGATTTGACATCCAAGTTTATACCGTTATTTTGTAGTGCTAGCAACAGGAGCAATTGAAATTCAGAAAATTTCATCCATAGGTGCCACATTTGCATTTCCTGAGTAGTCTTCAGTGAATAGAGTTTATACATTCTTTCTTGAATGAAAACAGCAGTGGCAGAGGCGGCATTAAAATGGTTGGTAAGGATGCCTGGGCCACCTCATAGCAACCGCCAGGTTTCCAAGGGCAAATAGCTCCTCCCGACCCTAAGCAACTAGATGGGAACATCAAAACATGCCTCGTAGCAGACCTCCAATACCCATTAGTGTTAGGAGCTGTTACCTCAATCATGAGTGACAGAGCCCTAATTATTAAGGTAATTAGAAGTTATAACACTGGCAATATTAAAGGGAGAACTTCCAGAGCCCATTAACAATGTTACTTTAAGTGATCTGGCTGTGAACTATTCAAATCTCTAATTACATTATACGTCTATCTTAAAGGGTGATGTAATTAACTGATGGGAGAGGGGATTAATGTATACTGACTGCTGGTAACACTTGTAAGTACTATTTTCACAGGAATTGGCTGCAGCAATGTCGTGTAGCTTTCCCCCACTTAACTGTATATAGCATGTAGCTTAAAAAGAAATCATGACCTTGATATATCTATGTACATTTTATGCACAAATACTTTTGTTCTTTTTTTTTCCTATTTAATGTGTTTCTTTATAGTAAAGGTGTATCCACCTAAACCTTGTTAAAGATAAATCAAGGAATCTTTAGTTTCTATGTAAAATATAGATTCTAGTTTTGGGTACATATATAAATAATCAAAGATCATACCTTTCTATCTACTACAGGATCAATTTGTTCTGGTGACATCAAGTTATAAAAGGAAACCTTCCTATAATTAATATACCATTAATTTTTCCCTTGAGTCCAAGTAATAAATTTTATATTGCATAAATCATTATATCTCAGTTTTTCCGTACAACCGTTTATCATGAAATCCAAGTTGCTTTTTATTTAGATTTGTAAGATTTACTTATTTACCACAAGTTATATTTGATCAAGATGAGGTGGTGTTTTTAAAAAAAATTAGACTTCCAGAAAATGCAATATTTCAACTTGCCTGTATTGAGAGCTTTGCTTTTTATTTTATGAGTCATCTTTCATTTAAAAATCATCTACTAATTCATTATATACATATAATGTATGAACGTTGAATTTGACATTGTCTTCATTTAAAATCAATCATCTCTCTATGCCATTCACACTGGATTAAAGTTAATGTTACATTTGCTTTTTCTTCTTCGAATCAATAACACCCTCTCATCTTCCTTCCCTGTCGGACTCTAGCTGTTTGTTTATTCCTCTCGTATCCAGTCCTAAGGAGCTAAGTGAGCATTCAGAGAGCCTTCCGCTCTTCTCTCCACTTATATTTGTAGATGGAGAAACTACATTAGGGGCATCTCCCACTCCTCGTTTGAGTCCTCTTTTCATCTCTACTTATGCACTAACAGACTCTCTGTTCGCTCAGGGCAGTTGATGCTGGATAAATGTGTTCACGTTGGCAACGTCAGCTCTGCAGGGATCTGGAGAGAGATGTAAGAAAGGCACATTGAACTCACTTTTGGGGTCTTATCATTCATGCTGAAGGAATGGGAAATGTGGGGCCCTGTTCTTGCTTATTGAGGTCACTTTCTTTACTTATGTCTGAAGTCCAGAGCACTGTTGGAAACCTTGGAAATAAGAAGCAGAGAGTGAGGATAGAAACTAACGTCTTTTCAAGGGGTTGGAACCTACTGGCGTTCAAAGGCCTGATGGTGCCAAAAGACGACTAAACACATGCCCAGTGTTCCAAGCGGGAAATTTCCCCGGTGTCTTTTCATTCCCTCCCAAGTTTGAAAAAGTGGGAAATCCGATATGGGTTCTGCCCATGTTTTCTCTCTTTGTAGTGGACACTATTAGTTGTCTGCCCACGGCCATTCACACATGCTGTTCCCCCCCTTTTTAGTGAAATCCTGATTTTCCTCAAGTCTTCACCCTCTTCCCTGTGATCAGGTGCTTCAGGGGAAAGGGTCCCAGTCCCAACCCAAGGAGCAGTAAAACTGTCACAGGTGTCTGTTCACTAAGAGGCATGACTTTCCAGCCTGTGAAAGGTGAGGGAAGTCCGTTCAAGAGCATTTGATTGATTTCTTTTCTCATAAAATGGGGCACGTGGAAAAATATGTCCTCTTCTTCCCTTGGGCATTGTCATGGGAGAACCTGGTCATGTTTGAGTGTGACACCTGAGTGGAAACAACCATGACCAAACTGGCCAGAGGACCAACTGACGCTGAAAATAGCAAGAAGGAAGGATAGAAAGAACCTACCTGTTCACCCAAGGAAAACCCGGGCACCAAACTTCTTTGAGGCCTTTGTTATTTGAGATTAAATAAAAAAAAAATGTTTTTCTTATCATTGAAGATGACTAAATTGGAGTTTTCTATTACAGCCCATTACAATTTGTTTCTTACTCTATGGCTATTGTTGTCATAGATGATCATAAGCAGAGACAAGAGCACAGAAGATAATATTGGGCCATCTATTCAAGAACACAAAGGGGAGTGGGGCTGCTAATTCTGCTGCAAAACAAGTCAGTCTTAATGCTTCCCTCATAATGCTTCTAGAGGTCAGAAGGATGCCAGTCACTAATAATGATAAAATGGGAATGAATGAATGAATGAAGAATGCTTTAGCGACATTGAAGAAATTTGGAGATTCTTACCACAAATAATCTATCCGGGAGGAACTTTTCTGGGTTTGAATACTTCTGTCTTAACATAATTGTACACCAGGACTAATGTCACGGGTTCCCCTCGACTCCCAGAAGCCATCTTTTCTTCATGTGCACTTGAGCTACATATCTCATCCTGTTAAGGAACCAACACCAATTCTCAAGCAAAAATCTTCTAATGTCTCTTCTTTCCACATGCATTTAGCGCAATGGGGACTTAACAAATTTCTACCAGTAATGTATCAGCATGGAGTCACAGGTGCAAGAAACCATTCTGTGACAATGGCTGGCTGTGGAGAGGAGTTAACAGAGAAGGGATTAACATCTATACCACATAAAGTTGTATCCCGAACAACTAATAAATCTCCCAGCACATCATAGACACACGGTCTATGTTAAACGCATAAATTAATGAATGCCACTTACCATGGCAGGGCCTTCATTACATTTCTATTTACTTTTAATTTCAGCCTTAAAAGTAGGGGTTGTTAATCCTGATTTACAGATGCCTAAACCGAATCAGAGACCTTAAATAATTTTTTAAAATCTTTATTGTTGAAAGTATTACTTAAGTCCTCTTTTCCCCCAAATTGACCTCTTCCAGCCCCACCCCCCACCCCAGGCCCTCACCATCCCATTGTCTGTGTCCACAGGTTATGCATATATGAGTACAAGTTCATTGGTTGATCTCTTCCCACCCACGCTCCCCTGACTTCCCTCTGAGGTTCAACAGTCTGTTCCATGCTTCTATGTCTCTGGGTCTATTTTTGTTCACCAGTTTATTTTGTCCATTAGATTCCACATATAAGTGAGTTCATGTGATACTCTCCCCTTTAAAAAATTTTTTTTAATTGATTTCAGAGAGGAAGGGAGAGGGAGAGAGACAGAAACGTTAATGATGATAGAGAATTATGGGATCGGCTGCCTCCTGCACATCCTTCACTGGAAATCGAGCCCTCAACCTAGGAATTGAACTGTGACCTCCTGATTCATATGCTCAACCACTGAGCCACATGGGCCAGGCCCCTCTCCCTTTTTTGTCCCATTGACCCCCTCCACTCCACACCAACCTCTCCCAGGCCTTCACTTATACTGTTGTCTGTGTCCATGGACTATGCATCTATGCATATAAGTTCCCCAGTTAATCTCTTTTTCTGACTGGTTTATTTTGCTTAGCATAATACTTTCCAGGCCCATCCATGCTATTGCAAATGGTGCAGCCATTGTGGAAAACAATATGGAGTTTCCTAAAAAAATTAAAAATGGACCTCCCGCATGACCCAGTGATTCCACTTATAAGAATATATCCTAAACACTGCTGGTGGGAATGCAGACTGGTGCACCCATTATGAAAAACAGTATGGAGTTTCCTCTAAAAATTAAATATGAAACTACCATTTGACCCAGTGATCCCACTCCTAGGAATATATCCTAAGAAACCCAGAACACTCAAATTTATGCACCTCTGTGTTCATAGCAGTACACTTTACAATAGCTAAGGTTTAGAAACAGCCTAAGTGCCCATCAGCAGATGAGTGGGTAAAAAAACTGTGGTACATTTACACAATGGAATACTACACACGCAGTAAAAAAAAGAGAGACCTTAAGTAATTTGCCCAAGGTTACACACAGCTAACAATTCCAAATTTCAAATCTGTCTTTCTAATTCTATAACTAGTGCTTTTTAAATGTACTTTTACATTACAATGTACTCTTTTTTGTTGGTTTTAGAGAGAGGAATGGAGAGAAAAAGAGAAACATTGATGTGAGAGAGAAATATTGATTGGTTCCCTGATAGGGAATCAAACCTGTCACTTTTTGGCGTACAGGATGATGCTCCAACTGAGCCACCCTGGCTAGGGGTCTAGCCAATGCTTTTGCCATGGCCTTTGGAAATATGTGACAAGAGATTTAAGAATTAATTTAATTTTTAGATGTTATCCTCCATTATGCATTTGTTCAATTTTCTTTTTAAAACACGTATTATAATTTTGTAACATATGGACCCCTAAAAGTTTGGATTTCAAAGTTAGCTGTCACCAAAATATACAGAGGTGAATGAGTATATTACAATTAAAATTTATCCAATTCTTACTCTATGTGATACACAGGCTATGTGCATCCACTCTCAGATATTTTTTCAAGAGTGACATTGACCTAAATGAGAAAGCATTCATAATTACAACATACACAGTGGAAAATCATAGGGCTTTTCTATGGGGAATAAATGCTACAGATCCCTGACCCGACCCACCAGCAACTAACTAGCCTAATGAACCAGCGCCTAACTAGCCTAATGAAATGTGTAAATTAACTCCACACATTTGCATTCTTTGTTTTCAACAAGTGTCCCTGATTTTGTGCATGAAAAAATGGATTTTAATAGTTAGCAATTCTTTATTACCAAGGATGCAACTGTAGAAACACATTCAAATATGTCTTCCTTTGTGGGCACAGGGATGCCCATGTGAAGGCCCACCCCTATCCCCACTACAAGTCTCAGAGTGGCCTGCCATGCCTGTGTTTGCAAAGACAGTTTTCTCAATGTTTTTCATTTAATCAAAGCCATTGCTACTCAGAGCTAAAAAGTTAGATTTTGCATGTCCCAGAATTAGAAGCCAATTGACAATATGCTCTCTGATAAATCTTAACCTCTATTTACTTTAGATGTCTCTGTATAACATTATTGAGTAATTTTTAATCACTGTAAACCATCAGAGAATTAACTTGGAACACGTGGGAAGACTTTGGTGGAAAAGGAAATCTTATGAAGTGTAAAGAATTTTTGAGCTAAAATTAGCAATATTATTAACATTTGAAAATTATGAACTCGGCAGGAACACTAAAACTTTTTCATTTTTAAGAGCATTCTATCAGAAACACACTGAAAACGTGCAGAACTCAAAACCCACACAGTGAACAGAATTCAAATTGAATGAATTTGCCCTCAAAAGATTTTTTTCACCTATTTTGATAGGGTTTTTTTTTTCTTTTTGCTAGTAAGTATTGATTTCAATATTTACTATGGAAAAACTGAAGTCTTACAGAATTATATACTTCTGTGATACTCTTAAATTTCCTGTATGTTTCAAGTGTATGTGTTTATGAATATGCATGTCTGATATGTGTATGCCTATATGCACAACAGAATAATAATTTAATTCAAGGAGTTGTATCTTCCACCACAACAAATAGTTTTTGGTTGTTGTAGATGGTTGTTTTACTAAGATTTGAGAGTTTCAAGGATCTCATTGTTTCAATGAGTTCATGTTCATAGAGGCAACATTTAGGTTTTTCTGTAAATGAAGTCAAGACAATGGTATAGGTAACTCAGATTCATAGATAGTCTGCTTACCTGGCATCAGGAGATAGATGATCCAGGCACCAGGGGCCAGTTCTGCAGACCTGATCATATGCAAAGACAGAGTAGTAAGAGATTCCCTTTTCCAGAGGGTCATTTCTTTTCAATGTGCTTACAGTTCAAGGAGACAGGAACCCCACAAAGGTGCCACTTCTCCACACATTGCCAACAATTGACTCCTGAATTTGATTTCTAATATCAATATCTCCCACTCTCCCAACTAATTTTAATGAAATGTTATTGTAATCTTTCATTAAAGCTAGTTTTAATTTCATCCAATGAGGACAATATTCTTAGTGGCCAACCTAAGATTAAAATTAAGCTGCCATCATTCCAATGATTATTTTATGACATGAAAAAATACAGTGTATCTTAAACAGGTTTTTTTTTTTTTGGAGCTGGAAATAAGAACGTTGAAGTTCGCTCCTGATTAATTTAATTTCTTCTTGAATTTAGTATCAGGAAAGTAAAATGCACTTGCAACCATATTACATTTGCATAGCCATAGCCAATAGTTTCTGAACAGCAATTCTTAAATGTTTGGTCTCTAGGCCAAAACATATGCATAGAAAATATAGAAAACCTAAAGAGCTTTTGTCTATGTGAGTTATACCTATAAATATTTACCATATTAAAAATTAGCACTGCTAAATTTTAGACTATTTATTACTTATTTTAAAATGAAAATGTATAAAATAACAATGATTAATAAGTAAATAAGTATTATTTTTAAAACTATTTCTATAAAAAAGACTATATTTTCAAGAAAGGAGAAACAATTTAGTGAGAACAGGCATTGTTTTAAATCTGGTTCAATAGAAGACTGGTAGATTCTCATATTTGCTTTAGTATTCAATCTAGTGCTATGTTATTTTTCTTTAAGCACATGAAAAAAATAGGGCCTTACACAGATATGTAGTCAGAAATGAGAAGAATATTTCAACAGCCCTTTTAAATAATTGTGGATATTCTTTGTTACTGCACCAAAACATAGCATGTTAGTATTTATAGGCCAGCGATTTTCAACCGGTGTGCTGCAGGGCGTGTTAAAACATGCAATACCTATTTAGTCAAGGGGCACTGACCTCTTTTCCCTTAGATCAGGGGTGGGGAATCTTTTTTCTGCCAGGGGACATTTGGATATTTATGACATCATTCGCAGGCCATACAAAATTATCAACTTAAAATTAGCCTGCTGTATTTGGTCAAACTTTTAATTAACTCAACCCTAATGCTTTGGCAGGACCAGAACAAATGATTTCTCCAGCTTTATACAGCCCACCGGCCAGACATTCCCCACCCTTGCTTTAGTAGTAGATTGTCAAATTAAAAAATGACAACAGCCAACGAAATATAGTCATCCAGTGTGAATGAATCAAAATTATACCTATTTTTTTATCAGACTGGCAAAATATATAGTTTGTGATGTGTGGCAGAACTTTAATAATTAGTTTATGTGTGCCATGAGATAAAAAGGGTTGAAAATCACTGCTATAGGTTAATTACACTGTAGAATCTGAAAATATGTCAATGAACATTTTGTAGTATTTTACATTTAAATCCATTGGTTAATCTTGCACTTTGAATGAATCTTTTACCAATTCATGATTTTTTGACCTCGTGCGTTGGTCATTTGGAAAATACTGGTCACTGAGTCATGCAGTTGATACATTTCATTATATTTTATCCAAAAATTACATATATTAAAATCACTACCAATCTCATCAGAAAAGCCTTTAAGAATTGGGATAATATGAAGCTCATAGTAGCAGATACAAGTTTTGAAAACATTGAATTTTTATTTCAAAAATCAAAAGTTAATATTGGCAACAAATATTTTCAATTATTTTTCTTGAATTGACAGGCTCCTTCCTTCACTTTCACCAAATATTTAAGTCTAGATATCCATAGTTTGTTGGGTTTTCTTTCAAGTAAAAATGGCATTCCATCCAGAAAAAAAGTGGCTAGCCCGGCCGGCGTGGCTTAGTGGTTGAGCCACAACCTATGAACCAGGAGGTCCTGATTCAATTCCCGGTCAGGGCACATGCCCGGGTTGCGGGCTTGATCCCCAATGTGGGGCATGCAGGAGGCAGCTGATTGATGATTCTCTCTCATCATTGATGTTTCTATCTCTCTCCCTTCCTCTCTGAAATCAATAAAAATATTTTTTTAAAAAAAGAAAAGAAAAAAGTGGCTAGTTTAGCTTGCAACTCATTCTCACAGTGACTTTGCCAAGAGGACCATTGCACTTGAAGGTGCATACTTCCCACTTCATCATATAGAACACTAAAAAGACAAATTCTCAAGGGTCCAGAATTAATAAAATTAATCCTTTTACAGCATTGTCAAGGTAACTCTTAAGTACAACTGGTCTTATGACTATCATTTCCCATGAACACATGAGTGACAAATACAATGATTACTATTTTTTCCTGTGAACACCGGGCAGTGAAGCATACCATGACTACTAGCACCGCTTGGCTCCATTGCTTGGATTTGGGCCCAGACCCAGCAGCTTACTCACCATTGATTCTGCACCATCAACCAATGTCCAAATGTCAAGACAGTGAAAAGGACAAGTAACATCTTGGTATAATCATGAATACAGTTTGGATCTTGGAACCCTTTATATAGATTTTGGGATTCCCCGGGTGGCTGTGTTCCATATTTTTAAAATTGTTAAATTAGATGATGGGTAAATGTTTTTTTAAAAGGCAGTTGTTTTCCTAGAAATCTATGGGAACTCCAGGAACCCATAAAAATAACTCAAGCACAGGCCCTAGTTGGGGGTGGGACGGTCTCTATTAAAGTGGCCAAAATGTGTAATATACTTTGAAGAGTTTTGCCTAGAAAAAACTGATATATTAACTTATAGAGCATCTGCAATTTGAGAGACTGTATTCACCAAACTACAAGTGAAGAATGAATAGGAATTCAAGGTCTAGACTAACCTTGTGTCACCGGTTAGTGTGCTTTTCTAGGAAAGGGCTGAACATGCACCTCCTAGTTCCATTCCTTGGCCCCACTGACAGTGAGCTAGGAAATAGTATATGAATCTTGGTATAAATGGATTTGCTGGTAATTTTTAACAAAAGACAATATTCATTTTTTAAAAATAGGAATGTGACTGGTATCCTAAGAAAACTACATAATTTAATTTTTTAAAATCTTAGAAAATAAGAAAAGTATCATTTGGTATAGTGGGTAAAAATTGTAAAAATGCTAGTATAGGGCAATCCACAGTTCAGACCATAAATCCATTTTTTAAGCAAACAAAGACAATAAAAGCTAATAATGGCTAGCGCTGCAGATAATCTTTAGAATTCAATTTATGCCTTGGCAGTTTACTCTGTTGTCAGTGAATGCATGTTTTTTAAAGCTTTTGGCTTCAATTCAGGCAAAAGCAAAACAAGGCTGAAAATGTACCGTATTATGAGACTTTCAGATTGATGCCAATGACAGCAACTCTCAGCTCATTTGTTTTAAAGGTTGTGCATCTGATTAGAAGAGTATTTAACAAGCTTTTGGGGGGAATTGAATAGGATAGGTCTAAAAACAGAAAGTAAATGCATTGCTAATGTGTATTGATGTTTTAAGAATATTGGTATTTCATAACTAGTTTACACGGAAAATACATTACAAAGTATTTGCAAGGTGTTTTTAAGTCTTGTTTGGACCAGTTGTTTGATCACTTTATTACTGCTTAATAAGCCACTAAGGAGACTACATAACTGCAATGCAATTGTTTATTAAACCTTTCACAATGAAATGAGCACTTAGAGAGAACTGTCTCTGCTTTGTCTTAACCATAATTATAATGTATTTACCATGTGGGTTTTTTTATGTCATTGATGCATGGTAAATTGTATGTACGGTGGTTTCACATTTTATCCATAAGAGTTATTTTATAAGTGTGTTAAATCTAATTAGAACATATGTAGCCAAGAAAACCAGCCACCAACACGAAGCTCCACCCACCTGACCACATGTTGCCTGATTTCATTCTTTTTGCTGCAGAATAGACATTGAGCTGTGTTCCACTACTGGGTTCAACTACAAGAACTGGGTGGCAGGTTCACATTAAAAAGGAGTTTTTTTCTTTCTGGGAGGTTGCTGGTGAGAAAATCCACATACTTTCTGCCATTGGAGCTAGTATCCTATCATGTTTTGGTGCATTGATGCATCCGCCATGCATGTGTGTGATCTGACAGACCGACAGGTTCTAATTTTTGCAATCCCCCGGGGGTCTCAACAAGCTTCTTGAAGTGACCTTTTTAGTGTGATACATCTAGGAAGAATGGTCTGGATAATCACATAGCTATAATAATAAAAGTGTAATATGCTAATTAGACCAGATGTCCTTCCAGATGATCTTCCGGATGAAGCTGGGGTTGCGAGGGAAGCCCGGGTCCCAGGTGTCAGAGGGAAGCTGGTGCTGGCGGCTGGGGGAAGGAAGGCCTACTCTTGAACAAATTTCATGCATTGGGCCTCTAGTGTATTTGATAATGTGTGCGATATGAATTAACAATATTAACTTGAGAAATATCAGAGAAGAATTGAAAACTTTAGGAAAACCCCCAAAAGCCTCTATAAGAGTGTATATTTTTATACCTAAAAATTTAAGGCTTCAAATCTCCTTTAAAAACTAAGTAAATGCATCCCTGGCCTATGTGGCTCAGTTGGTTGAGCGTCAACCTGTGCACTGAGAGGTTGGCAGCTTGATTCCTGGTCAGGGCACATGGCCGGGTTGTGGGTTCAGTCCCCAGTAGGGGGGCATGCAGGCGGCAGCTGATCGATGTTTCTCTTTTTCATTGAAATTTCTCTCTCCCTCTATCTTCCTCTCTCTCTAAAACTAATTAAAAAATATTTTAAAAGAACCAAGTTAATGCAAGATGATGATTCACTATATAGATTTCTATGGTTAGGAAGAAACAAAGCAACCTGGATTTGAATCTCAGTTTTGCTTACTAGTTGTGTAATCTTGCAGAAATTACTTACTCCTCTGAGCCTTTGTATCCGGCTCTGTAAAATGAGCATAATGATAGCATCTACCTCTTGGGTTCTTGTGAAAATGAATTAAATGAAGTGGTCCATGAACTAGGCCTGGTAAATAATAATTGCTCAGTAAATGGTAGTAATTGTTCTTGTTGCTGCCTTTGAAAGCATACTGTGTGAATCCTATTTACTGAAGAAACTAATCACTTGTCCTATGAAAGTTCCTGTATTTTCCATTTGTGGATTGTATTCATACAATTTTCTGTCCCCTGGATTTTCTGTTCATTATTTTTTTCTAGAACAATGCTGTCCAATTGAACTTCCTACCATGGTGGGAATGTTCTATATCAGCACTGTTTAATACCGCAGTCACTCGCTAGCTACATATGGTTTTTTGAGCATTTGAAATGTATCTGTTCCCACTGAGGAACTAAATATTACTTTTAAGTAATTTAATTTTAAATACTTTTAAAAAGCCAGATCTAGGGCAACACAGTGCTAGAGACTTGATCAGGTCCAAGCTCTTTTTGTGTGTGTTTCTAAGAATCGTTTTTTAAAATATATTTTTATTGATTTCAGAGAGGGAGAAAAAGAAACATCAATGATGAGAGAGAATCATTGATCGGCTGCCTCCTGCACGCCTCCCCACTGGGGATCAAGCCTGCAACCTGGGCATGTGCCTGACCAGGAACCAGACTGTGACCTTCTGGTTCATAGGCCGATGCTCAGCCATTAAGCCACACCATCCAGGCCCAAGAAGCACTTTGATGAGATATTTCCTTAGGTGAACACGGATCTGCCACAGACGCCAACACCAGTGCACTGAGCTGACGCTGAGTTGGTCAATTACCTCTCTGGGCACCTACAATGGAAAGACCCTTTCTGGTCTTGTACATGGATTGTTCCTGCTCACAGACCTTCTGGTATCTGTCAGGATTGGCTCCACTTCCCCAGTAAAGAGACAGAGATACAGGAGGTTATTAATTCACCCAGCCACACAGCCAAGTCCTTGAGGCAGCAACAAACCAGTCGTCTTAATAAAAACCCTCACCCTGCCCTAACCGGTTTGGCTCAGTGGATAGAGCATCAGCCTGCAGACTGAAGGGTCCTGGGTTTGATTCTGGTCAAGGGCACATGCCCAGGTTGCAGGCTTGATCCCCAGTGTGGGGCAGGCAGAAGGCAGCCTATCATTGATTCTCTCTCATCCTTGATGTTTCTATCTCTAACTCCCTCTCCCTTCCTCTCTGAAATCAATCAAACTATATTATTTTTTAAAAAAAACACCTCAGCTTTAGCCATTGTTGTCCTCCCCAGTTTCTTCCCCCAAATTTTTATCTTCTATAGCTTGTGGACAAAACCACTATCTTCTTGTCTTATCCTAATTTTATATCAATCTCCTAAGGAAACTTAAATTCAGGAATATATTAATTTCTTAAAATGCCCCTTCTACGTTTCCCCATGCATCTATCCATTTTCCCCTACCTACTACTGTTGGACAGAAATTCTGATATATGTTAATACTAATTCCATTGTCACCAGCCATCTGTTCTGTTAGAAAGAGAAAACAATAATCAACTCCTCAGGTTGTTTTGTTGTTGTTTGTTTGTTTTAAGTAGGCATAAGTGGATTGATTTGATTTGATTTTCCGGTCATTTTGCTTTGTTTTAAATGAGTGAACTCACAATAATGAAAAGAATTAGCTAGCACCATGTGCCATGGAGGTTGGCTGCTATGCCCTGGTTACAGGTCCTAGGCGTGTGTGTGTGAGCCACGCATTGCTCTGCACCTCCACTGAGCATATGCACAGATGTGCGGAGCATCAGAAACAGATGGGTTGCGTGTGAAGGCTCCCAACCTTCTCCTCAGTGACTTGATGTTTGGAGAAAAATGCAAAATGGTTTAGCATTACTTTTCTCTCTCACTGCGTATGGTCAGAAAGACAAGCAGCAGCCCTACTTGTCGTGGGCGGTGACAGTGTGAGCAATGGAGAGAATTTTGGCTTTGCAGTGCCTCAAAAGTATGTTAAGACCCCTGTCCCGTGCTGTCCTAACTGTGTGACCTTGAACAAGTCACCTATGCCTCCCAACCTCGGTGTTTTCATCTATTAAATGGAGGGAATGTACTACTGCAAAATAGATAATGGCTGAGTTACAGTAACGACATCCGTTGAAGCCTGAGTCAGAGTCATTAGTGAAAATAAAAGCCTCCTTTTTACGGTATTTTGTACATAGCTAGATAGAAACTATGTGGCTTATTCTGTATTTATTGGGCATTTGAGGTGATCTAGATCTTTCTATAAGACTAAGAAGTGGGGCTAATTCACAACTAATTCTGCTGACATGAATGTTGTAGTATTTTTAAAAGTATAAATCATAGTATAATTATAATGGTAGAAATAAATACAATCCAATACATATACTGGAAGAAAATTCTATGCGTTAGTAGCAGTAGATGAAAGTGAATCTTCTCTTTCTACTTTTCTATATTATTCAGATTCTTGACAGTCCTACATCACTTAAAAGTAATAAATGTTTTTCTATTAAAAAAAGAAAGAAGGAAAGGCCCCATCCAGAGGCAACTAGCTCAACTGGCACCATCAAAGAAAAATGCTTCCTTGTCCAGTAGGTCCACAGGGGGGTTGATGTCACAGCAGGGCCACAAGGCAGAGTCATTACCACCTTCTGTGAGGAATGGGGGTCAGCACATAAGAATTTAGGCCTGACAACTGCAGCTGTCCCTGTGGTAGGAGGAGGAGGCCAAGGTGTTATAGATTGATTTATGGCTCCCAAAAATGCATATGTTGAAATTTCAACCCCCAGTACCTGAGAATGTGACTATATTTAGAAGCAGGGTCTTTACAAAAGAGATAATCAATGCTAGCAAAGCACCTGCATTTAAGCATTCCAATCAATTTCTCTTGGTTGTTGCCTTAACCTGGGAGAGACAGTTCTCTGACCCCTACTTAGTACCACAGCAGTTCCTAAATGTCACACGCTATATCCAGCTTTAGGAACACTTAGGTCTACAGGCAAAGGTGTCCTCCCTTTAGGTGCTCACCACCCAATAGGGATAACAGATACCCAGCCCATCGTCATGCATGTCACAAGCCTTCATACACCCCAGCAGCTTGAGCAAAATACCATGGGTACCGATGTAATGTGAGCCTGTGGACTCCTCTAATTCCTGTAGATCCAAATATGCATAATGGCGCAAACATACTAGAAACAGACTTGCCACATGGCCCACCCTTGGGCATTTATCCCAGAGAAAGGAAGACCTGCATGCACATAGAATCTTGTACACACATATTTGTAGCAGCTGATTCACAATAGCGCAGCGGTTCTCAACCTGTGGGTCGCGACCCCTTTGGCAGTCGAACGACCCTTTCACAGGGGTCGCCTAAGACCATCGGAAAACACATATTAAATATATAATTACATATTGTTTTTGTGATTAATCACTATGCTTTAATTATGTCCAATTTGTAACAATGAAAATACATCCTGCATATCAGATATTTACATTATTATTCATAACAGTAGCAAAATTGCAGTTATGAAGTAGCAATGTAAATAATTTTATGGTTGGGGGTCACCACAACATGAGGAACTGTATTGAAGGGTTGTGGCATTAGGAAGGCTGAGAACCACTGGGTTAAACAAACTGTGGTTCATCCATACCTTGGAATACTACCTAGCATTAAAAAGTAATAAACTACTTCTGAAAGTGAAGGGAATTAGTATGGGGGGGAGGCAGTCTTAAAATGTTATGTACTGTATGTTTACATCTATATAACATTCTTGAAATATCTACAGTTGAAATTATGTCATAATTACTTTCCTGCAATCTAAGTTACAAAAATTTATTGGTAAATAATTTATTCTAGTATGTGTATGATTTCTTTTGTTTACATTTAATCTTTTGGTCCATTTGGAATCTATTCTAGTGTATGGTGTGCTATGTAAACCCAAATTTATTTTTTCCATTTGGCTCTGCAGTTAGCCTAACACTGTTTATTGAAAATATATACTTTTCCTTGACTTGAGATATTATCTTTATCAAATACAGTTGTCCCTTGGTATCTGCAAGGGATTGGTTTCAGGAACCCCTCGGATACCAAAACCGTGGATGCTCAATTCCCTTATATCAAAAGGCATAGTATTTGCAGATAACCTATGTACATCCTCCCATACACTTTAAGTCATTGTTATAATACTTAATATAATGTAAATGCTATGTAAGTAGTTGTTACATTGTATTGTTTAGGGAATAATGACAAGAAAAATAAGTCTGTACATGTTCATTACAGATGCAACCATCATAGGCCTAACTACATAGTACACATAATTTTGTTGGAATCATATTGCATTTATATGATCATTTTAAAGAATTTTTGTCTTTCTGGTGTTAAGAATTATTCAAGAAAACTGTATCTTTTCCTTTGCTCAAGTCTTTGTGTACTTTAACTGTTTGAAAGCTTTCCTGATGGACATGATTCAGATTTCTTGAGTTTATTTCTAGTTTGCATTACTGTCAGGGATAGTGATGATGCTGTTATTCTTTTTCTGTGTGTGTTGTGTAAATGGGGCCTGTCTTTTATTTTACATTCTAACTTTTGTTGGTATCTATAATGTATATTGATTTTAATATATGTTTTATTTCTATATATGCATATATATATACATGCATGATATATATCCTAGCTAATAAAAGAGTAATATGCAAATTGACCGTCACTCCAACACAAGAAAGAAGGATGACAGGATGGTCAGCAGGGGAGGGCAGTTAGGGGCGACCAGGCTGGCAAGGGAGGGGAGTTAGGGGTGACCCGGCTGGCAGGGGAGGGGGGTTAGGGGG
>NW_006295821.1:814949-837749 GCF_000327345.1 Myotis davidii | reverse complement strand
GCGATCAGGCTGGCAGGGGAGCAGTTAGGGGAGATCAGGCTGGCAGGAAGAGGCAGTTAGGGGCAATCAGGCAGGCAGGCAGAGAGGTTAGGGGGGGCCAGGCCAGCAGGGGAGGGCAGTTGTGTGGGGACCAAGCCTGCAGGGGAGGGCAGTTGGGGGCAACCAGGCCTGCAGGGAAGGGCAGTTGGGGGGGACCAGGCCTGCAGAAGAGGGCAGTTGGAGTTGACCAGGCTGGCAGGGGAGGGCAATTAGGGGCAATCGGGCTGACAGGGGAACAGTTAGGCACCTATCAGGCTTGCAGGGGAGTGGTTAGGGGGTGATCAGGCTGGCAGGCAGAAGCAGTTAGGGGCAATCAGGCAGGCAGGCAGGCAAGTGGTTGGGATCCAGCAGTCCTGGATTGTGAGAGGGATGTCTGACTGTTCATTTTTGCCCGATCCCACAGGCCTAAACAGGCAGTTGGACATCCCTCGAAGAGTCCCAGATTGGAGAGGGTGAAGGCTGGGCTGAGGGACACACACACACACACACACACACACACACACACGCACGAATTTCATGCACCAAGCCTCTAGTATGTGTGTGGGCATATATATATATATACAACTGAACTCTTAAAGTTATAATACCATGAAAGCTGAAAAACAAAGGTCAAAAATAAAACAGATGGGAGGGTCATTCAAATTAAAAGGAGACTGAGAAACATGATAAGTGCATGCAATATGTGATGCTTGCTTGCATCTGTATTTTTTAAAACTTAGAAAGAAGATTTTGGGGACTTTCGGGAAAATTTGCTTATGGACTGTATAACTAGATGTCAGTACTGAATCAGGGTAAGTTGTTGGGCTGGTGTTTTGTAGTGTTTTTAGCACTTTATTGAATTTATTGAGGTGACATTGGTTAATATATAGGTTTTAGGTGTATAATTCTATAATTCTACAATACATCATCTGTATATTGTATTGTGTGTTCACCAGCCCAAGTCAAGTCTCCTTCCATCACCAGTTACCCCCCTTTACCTTCTTCTACCTCCCCAGACCCTCCCCTTCCCTCTGGCAATCACCATACTGGGGTGCTGTGGTTTTGTAGGAGGACATCCTTGTTCTTAGTCAATGCCAGAGTGTTGGACCACCAGTCTGCAATTTACTTCCCAATGGTTTAGCATCCAATAAGAACAGGCCAATTACACACACAATTCACACACGCACACACACAGAGAAAGATGTAAACTTGGAAAAATGTTAACAATGGTTAATATAAAGTGTTCATTGCATTATTCTTTCAGCTTTTCTGTAAGTTTGATTTTTTTTTTTAATAAAAAGCTGTGACAAAAGGAAAGAATCTATGTAAATGCTTGGCATGTAGTATGTCTGTAGCAATGATTATTTTGTTGGTTCACATCCTGGGGAGGACCAGAGTTCTAGGTAGAAGACAGGGGTTTTAAAACATCCTATGTGTCTCCCACTCCCTGCTCTCTTGAGTTCCTGAGGTGAGCATAACCTCAAGGCTGATCTCAGCCCCTGCAGATGATGCAAAATCCTCTGCCCCCCACCCCCCAGCCACAAGAATAGCTTTATTTCTGTACTTAACATGTCCTGAGCCACTACCTTCCAAAATGCATTTACTATTAAAGATTCTCTTCCCACTGCACCCCAGCACACCCAGCCTGGGCCTGCAGCTGAAGCTCTCAGTAGGTGGCGTGTGACTGGTCTCTCCCCTTTGTCTTCCATCTGTCCTGGGCTCCTCCAGGCACCAGCAGAGGGGGAGGGATGTGAAGGCAGCATAGACCTCCCTGGCCCACACAGAGGGCAGGCATCTAAAGTGGGCCCTATGGGAAGCCTTGTGGCTCTCTGGTGCCTGGGGGCCTCTCCTGATCCTCCTTCTCCAGTGACCCCCTTCTGCTCCTAGGCATCCTCCCAGCTCCTCGGCACAGTAGGCCAGAAGAACAGTGCAGCCCCCACCCGCTGGAAGGCTCCACCATCAAAGCAGGTTCCCCAGGCTGCAAAGTGACAGAGTAAGGCCTCTGGCTGTCCCTATGGAGCCCCTAGGACTTGATTTGAGGTAAGGGGCTAAAAATAAGGCACGGCATGTGTCCCCAAGCAACTCACAGTCTGCGAGAGAGAAGACACAGCCATGTTGGAGGATCTGACAGGAAAAGGGGGGCATGTGTGCATGGCCAAGAATCAGGACGGCACCTGAAGGCTGATGTTGGAGATGCATCGTAACTCGGAGCTGCTTGCCAGATGGAAGGAAGGATGGACAAAGGGCAGAAGAAGGCAGAGCTATGAGGAGAGGTGGACCCACTTATTCCACTGCTTACAAAGGGGCAGTGTAGTCATGGGAAGAAGAAACAGAAGTAGGTGGGGCCTGATTGAAGGGGGTCCAGGAAGCTGTGCTACCTGAGTTTTATTTTGGAGAAATAGGGGGTCACTGAAAAGCTTTTAGCTGGGGTCTGCTCCGATTATATCTTCACTTTACAAAGATCATTCTAGAAACAATCTGAAACATGGGTTGGAGGGGAACCTGACTGGGGCCCTGGGCAGCAGGATTTAACCCAGTGGTCAGCAAACTGCGGCCCCTTGAGTGTGGCTTTTCCACAAAATACCACGTGCGGGCACACACGTACAGTGCGATTAAAACTTCGTGGGCACACTCAAGGGGCCAAAGAGCCGCATGTGGCTCGCAAGCCGCAGTTTGCTGAACACTGATTTAACCCAAGCGATGATGGAAGTGTCTGGGCAGTGGAGCGGTGGGAGGTCAGTAAAGGAGGCTGCCAGTCTGGGCCATGACTGGACATGGGGCTGAGGGACAGAAGGATGGAGGCCATTGACCTTGAGATTCCCATTGGGGCTGGAGTGCCATTTAGAGAGGCAGGCGGTGAAGGGGAGGGAGAGGCAGTGAATGGACAGGGAAGCGCTTGCCTTTACCCGGCTTTTCTGCAAAGAAGACTTCTCAAGATCACAAGCCGAGAAAGAGGAAGAAACTAAAATATGCAGGAAGGGAGTGGGTTTAGGATCTGGCCGTCAGATGGGTCAACTGATGGCCAGCAGCGCTGGGAAGGAACTGTGTCCAGAAGCAACTCCGACATGATCCTGGACTCAGAGCCACCATTTTCACAAAATACCAGTGGGCATGTTTCTCTACCTTAAATGTGAAGAATATATGTTACAAAGGCATCAGACCCAAAGCAGGAGACATCCAGCTGATGACCATGTGGGAAGGAGTGGTGGGTGCAAAGTGAGTGTGATGAGAGTGGGCGTGGATCTCCTGGAGGCACTTGGAAAAGCCACGCTGCACACATGGGGAGGAGGTGGATTAGGGACCAGGATGAGAGTGTGAAAACTGCACAACTGAAAACAAAGCAAGCGAACACGGTCCCGTGCTGCAGGGCCAAGGGAATGCGTTACACACCGAGAAGTCATGGGGCTCTCCCAGAGCTCCAGGAAGACACCACTGACAGACGGACCCTGATACCAGACCCACACATAGGAAAGATGCTGATGATAGGATTGACAGAGGCATAGACACTGGAGTTTTATCAAGGGATGTTGTGGTGTGAGTTGTCACAACCTTCATGGTCAGGGATGCCCAGTGCCTCTGCACCTGCTATGTGCTTGGAGCTCCTGCCTTCATCTCCACAGACTTCTCAGTCTAGCTGGCTGGCTGCAGGGGCGGGGGGGTAGAGGGTGCAGGGAAAGAAACTCCAGAGGGTTTGGAAGAGTCAGTAGGTTCTTAAAAAAGAAGAAGCATATCAGGAGAGGAAAATGACGTGAAGAAAGACACAGACCTCTCAAGTTACTCTGAATGTAAGATTCATTACCCACTAAAACTCACAGCATTGCTTATATGGTAAAATTAGTTAGTTTTGTGTGCTGATTTATTCTTCCTGTCTCCAGGGAGGTGTCTACATTATTTTCACTAGCTGAGTAATGGCCAGATATTTGGGTCTCGTGTGGACAGGAGCCCAGCGCTCTCCTCTGTAGATCCCGCAGTCGGCGTCTCCCAGGCCACTCAGTGCACCTGACAAAGGCCAGGTTCGGAACGGGTGCTGGGCGGAGGCCTGAAGTTGAGTCAGTGAGGTAAAGAAAGACCCGCAGAGTTTCTGAGCCGTGCCCAGAGAACCAGCACCAGTGCGGAGGAAAATGCAGGTCAGCGTGATCAGAGTTTAGGAAGCAGTGAGGGGCCTAACCCAGAGGGTAGACAAAGGCCTGCAAACACCAGTGAATGCTGCTCCTTTTGGAGTAAAACTGGCTGAACACCCCAAATTTCATCCAGAGGGGCTCACACGGCCTTGAAAAATCAACCACCGATACCTGAGAAACAACCGCCCAAGCCTTCCTTGTCGTGATCTTATCTACCACTTACCCCAGACTGCTGGTAGCTCCGCCAGGGAGGTGTCTACATTATTTTCACTAGCTGAGTAATGGCCAGATATTTGGGTCTCGTGTGGACAGGAGCCCAGCGCTCTCCTCTGTAGATCCCGCAGTCGGCGTCTCCCAGGCCACTCAGTGCACCTGACAAAGGCCAGGTTCGGAACGGGTGCTGGGCGGAGGCCTGAAGTTGAGTCAGTGAGGTAAAGAAAGACCCGCAGAGTTTCTGAGCCGTGCCCAGAGAACCAGCACCAGTGCGGAGGAAAATGCAGGTCAGCGTGATCAGAGTTTAGGAAGCAGTGAGGGGCCTAACCCAGAGGGTAGACAAAGGCCTGCAAACACCAGTGAATGCTGCTCCTTTTGGAGTAAAACTGGCTGAACACCCCAAATTTCATCCAGAGGGGCTCACACGGCCTTGAAAAATCAACCACCGATACCTGAGAAACAACCGCCCAAGCCTTCCTTGTCGTGATCTTATCTACCACTTACCCCAGACTGCTGGTAGCTCCGCTCAAAAACGCAGGAAGAAACGGATGCTTTTAGCTGTGACTTTGTCAGATAAACAACAAGAGTATCATTGTACTTTTGAAGAAATAGGACAATTTAGGAGGAAAATGTGAAACATCAAATTGCATAAGCTACTTCAGATCCAGATGGTGTCTGCACCTAAACGGACTTGCTGGTGTCATCGCAGGGAGGGGCGGACTTGAAAAATAATGTCCCTTATATTTGAAACCTTTATTCCACAGCATTTCTCCCCACAAACCCCAGAGCATCTTTGCATGGTGTGTCCCGCAGTGCTTTCCTCAGCCCTGTCATAGTACTCAGCTTCTCCCTTCACCATGCCTTTGTGTCCCTAGAACACTGCAGCCAAAGATGCCATCCTCATAGGAACCTGCAGAAAGCCCTGGGGACCTGAGGTCACACCCGGAGGCCTGCCCAGGCCATCCTCTACAAGGATGAGGGCTCTGCTCAAACTTTTGTTAATCGGATATTGTTTAAAAGAGCAGATGAATTCCAAGAATCTGACTCTTGATGACTCACCCCTGAGAGGCCATGTTCCTAGAGAATGGGTCTGGAGACCAGATGCCCTCACCTGGAAGCGTGTTCCAGAGGCTGCAGAGGGCCAAAGAGTAGGCTAAGGGTGAAGATGAACGCCACCTTCTGGAAGCCTCCCCTCTGTCACACGAAGGACCCCTGCCTCTTGCCCCCAACCTGGAGCAGGTGAAAAGAAAGGCTGGAGGTCAATGTTTTCTGTCTTCTGTCTGCCAGAGCTACATTCTCACAGTCCAACACTGTTGGACTTTGCCCAGACCTCCTAAGGATTCCAAGTTCGCCCCACCTGTCTGGTGGAAAATATTATATTTTATCATGCAGGCTTGATTTCTGTGCCTGTCAGCAAAGGCCTCACTCTCCAGAAGACAACCTGATTGACATATTTTCACACCCACAGAGTTTCAGATGAAGCCAAAGTCCAAGCAAAAGGCCACAGTTACCGACACACAGGAGCGGAAATCAATGAGAGGCTCCGGTGCAGTTCTGCGTGATTTGCTTTTGCAGCGCCATGGGAGGGTACTTCTTAAGTGTCCCCAACAGTCACTCTGGGTTATTGGCTCTCCCAGAGGAATGTCATCTGCACCTTCCAGTTGTCACTCCTCCTCTACCTGCTGGACCGTACACAGAATCAATACAAGACCATTTTTCTGTCTTCTGTCTTGATAAAACCTCTGCCTAAGTATTTGCAAGAAGTTCTTGTGGTTTCCCATTAAGTAAAGGTTTACAGGGCTCGGGCAACAGGGTACTCCCATGTCTCGAATTCCTTGAAGAGGTCCATCCAAAGGCGGGTGAACCAGTAGGGGAAAAAGAGACCCATGGTTTGGTAAATTTTGTTATTTTATTGCATCACTAAAAGACTTTGTGAGATGCCTGACAATTCTGATAGTCAATGATTCATGACAAATAGCACTGTCACTTTTGAGAAAGATGTAAGGTACCAAGTCTAAAATAGATAATGGGAGAGGCGTTTGTCTAAAACCGCACACAGCCCTAGGACAGCTTGCCCTGCAGTGGGGCAGGCAGGGTCTGCTGCAATCCTGTCCAAAAGGTTGGCTCACGGCTCTATTGGAGGGCTTTTCTGGCTGCTCTCATGGGGGCTGCTGCCAGCATTCCCTGGGAGACAAGCAGTGAGGAAATGAGTGAGTCCCTGCAGAAGAGCCAACACTCCCAGGTCACTGCTGACCTCAGGTCTAGGCCCCTGGGGCTGATGCTCCAGGTATCTGAAGGCAAATGGGAGAGTCCAGTAGGCCTCAGCCATACTCATCGGTGAGGCTCCGGGAAGCTGTGTTTTGAGTGAGGGAACGTTAATAGTGCCCATTTGTTGAGCACCTGCTGCATGCCAGGCACTGTGCTAAAAGCTGTATATATATTGTCTCCAATACTCAAAACAGCACCGATAAGTACATATAGCATGCTAAATGTGTAGCTGGGGAAACGGAGGCTCAGGTGTTAAGTTTTGCCTGAGGTCTCAACATTTTGAAAGTGGCAAAGCGACCATTTGAACAAATCTGGCAAATTCGGCACCTTTGCCCTTCGTGGTTTCCACAGCTCCTCTCAGAAGGAGCAGAGGGAAGTTAGGGTTGTCAAATCAAGTCTGCTTATTAGAGTGCCGGCTGCATGCCTGCTCTACCTCCTAGCCTTTGCACTGAGGTTCCTTCCCCCTTTCCTGCTGCCCACTGTGAGCTCCTCTCCATGCTCCGGATCATGGTTCAGAACACAGGCTGCCTTGGTTGAATCCTTGCTTTTTAGCTCCCTGAGGGCACAAGCTTGAGCTAAGTCCCTAAACTCTGTTCCTGCTTCTTGTCTGAGATGCAATGAGAACTACCTCCTGTGAGCATCAGCTGGGAGAAAGCTCTCATAGCTTTACTCAGTGGCAGCTAACTTCATGTTAGCTCTACTCCCCCTGCTCATGGTATTAGATGCCCCTGGTCTGTCTTTTATCATATCTGGTAGGTACCCCTATGCCAGCCCTGGCCACCTTGAATTTCATTATCTGTTTATCTTCCTACTTACTGTACCAGACTGACTCTTTCTTGCAGGGAAGAAAGTTCTCATTTATTTTTATGCAATGTTTCCGAGGTAAATATCTGGTCTGCAGGCTGAAACCTTGATTATCTCACTCTCTGCCCATGGTGGCTCCTCAGTAAGTGTCTGTGGTGTGACTGAGTATCCAAGTGGCCCTTGCTGAGCCATTACTGCAACTCGTCATCCCACATGCTGTGCACCTCACATGCCACACAGGGTTCTGATGGAATCATGATGGAAGAGGCAGGGCCTGTCCTTGCAGAGCAGGCATCACGGCCCAGAGTCAGAGCATGCAAGACAGTCATAAGCGAGGCATTCTTTCCTGGGATCATTTTACCTTATAAACTCCTGAGGTCAGGGATTGTGTTTTTTGTTTTTCTGCTGTGACGGTTCCAGACCCTTCATCTGGCAGCCCACCTTCTGCCCGCATTCTCAGTAGGATGTGGAGCTCTACCCTGCACGCTTCTATCATTGCCTGTGACATGCATTACTATAGTAGTCTATCTGTCCATCGGTCTCCCCCAAATTGTCATCTCCTTAAAGATCAAGTTTTATTTATTTAATATCCCCAGAGATTAGGAGAGTGCCTACAAGTCCTAGGTGTTGAGTGTTAGTGTTTGTTAAATAAAAGAGAAAATGAGAAGATGAATGAATAAATGAGTGAGTGAATGAGGAAGGAATGGACAAAACTGTACCATGAAGCAATGAGATACATCGATGATGGGTTAGCAAAAGAAACAGAAACTGCTATAGAGGCCCCATCTGAGAATGGAGAACCTTGGGTAGCAGGACTGGCCGAAAGGCTCCAGGCTTGACCTCCAGGAAGGAGCCTTGGACTTCTGAAGAAGTGACCCATGGTAACCTATGTCACAATCACAAAAATGGGGGTCAGGTGCCACTGAAACCACTGAGTTCAAGGATATACAGCCAGGACTGCTGCCTGCCCTACCATCCTAACAATGCCTCTCAGTCCTGCAAAGCTGGCGAAACAACATAAAACTGAATGTTCCCCCTGTGGCCTCCATTACAAAAGCCACTCCACAGAGCTGTGGACACAGGAGCACTGCTCTGGACAGTCTCCCTGGCACCACCTTTCTGGAAGCAGGAAATGGTCACACACAGCATGAAGTTGGCATTCACTTTCATCTTGAAATCTTCCCCTGGCAAGAAATCCTAAGTGGGGAAATGTAATTGACATTCCGAATCCTAGCTGCAAAGGAGTCAAGAAATATGTTCTGTGAGCTCTCCAGCCTCCATAGTAGAGGAAGGAGAAGGAATGAATGCTGAATGAAAAGGGCCATCCAAGCCAGTATGTGTCCACATTGGTGTGGGCCCACAGGTGGTCATCTGCCAGACAGCCCATGATCCAGTGAGCAGAGAGAGTCTTTGTGAAGCTGGATCTGAAATGTCGCAAACACAAGGAGACTTGCTGCTTCCTGGCACTCCATCTGAATTCTTTACCAACATTAGCAAAGAAATAAGGCACAAATTCCTGTGGATATCAGTTCCTGTTGAGGCAACAATAAGAATCTCAAAACCTACCAACATCACTTAGAAATAAACATCCCCAGACAGCTCTGGACCACACTTGGGTCTATCTCATTTCATGATTCATTTGTGGAATAGCCAGAATCCACGTAGCAATCCCCTCTCCCTTCAAACACGCCTACTGTGTTCTCTTTCCTGGACTCTCCTCATGACTCATTAAAATAAAAAGCAAGACCAGGCATGACTTCTGATGTTGCGATTCCAAATGGAGATAGGCCAGCTAGTGCACATTCAATGTTGCCTGCCCAAAGGAAACCAAGTTGCTGCAGAGAACGTACTAATCTCTGCCCCTACCTCATGCTTGCTTTCTCTCTAACGTCCATGGGAGTCCCACCTGCATATGCACAAACAGAATTTGGCATCACAAGTTAAGATTTCTGCTTGAGAGTAGCCTCTGGAACAAAATCTGACCCCTCACTACAGTAGGGCTTTCTCCAAGCCTGAAAAACCCAAACCCAAACTCATTGATTTATCCAATTGACTTCAAGGATTTCCCCTGGACAATTTTCTTGTGGGGCCTGAGGCTCTGAGCAATATTTTTTACTTTTTTTTTTTTTATCAACCTCCGTAAAGAAGTCTGGTGACCTTCCACAGAAATCTGAGCGTAGCTGGGTAGAGCTCTTTTAGTCCAGGCCTTAATGTTGTATTTGAAATCTAAGCAGTGACTACCTTTCAGCTGTATATATTTTGGGGAATTGGTGAGTTGGTTGTTTTTACCTTGGCTTCTGGTCTCTGATGGTTACTGGTGATAAAGCAGGATCATCTGTGGTCATCTGCCAGACAGCCCAAGGCCACAAGACAGGCCCATGATGCCACTGTGGTCCTACAACTCCCACTAATGAAACTGTCCTCCTGTGGTGGGAGATTTGGTTTCCTGGGGATCCACAGGCTCTCAGAATTACACCATCCACCCTTGGGGAAACTGCCTGGAGAGGCAGAAAGCAGGGGCACTACCCCATTTTAATTAGGGGTCCAGCACTTTCCTCCCCCTTGGGTTCAAAGGAGAACAGAGGCAGCATTAAACTATGCCTGTGTTTACCTATATATCAGCACCTGAGTTTTGTGGAGAGCCCTACTCACATAGAGGGAGAACCTGCTGCTGACATCACAACCAGACTGTGAACTAGTCCTTATCAAACTTTATACATGCAGATTCCCCTTCCTGACCCACTTCAAAGTCTTCACATTTGGGACTCACCTTTTCCATTACATCTCCCATCTCCTTCATGTCCAGATGGTCCTCACTTGTCTCAAGGGACCTACAGTTGACATGCTCTCGTGTTCTCTGACCAAGTTGTCCCCAGGGTCCTTCCCTCTAAGGCACAGAGTGTCTAAAGCAGAACTTACAGCTCCTCTGGTCGTGTCCAAGTGCCTTATTCCATGGACAAAAGTCCTGAAAACCAGAGTTTCCCATGGCCAAAAATCTAGTTACTATCAGATCAGTGATGCCAGGCTCATCCTCGTCAAACATCACTTTAATCTCTGCATTTACTCTTGGAGGACAGACTTACTTCTATTAAAACAATAATAAAATGTGTGCTACTTATTGATGCATAGTATGTATGAAAGCCTGTGACAACTCTCACAAGAAGAGGATTGTTTATTTATTCAGTTAAGAAAATTAAAGCTAAGAAGTAACTTGCCTCGGGTCACCCAATTCCAAGTGGTAGAGACCTAAAGCTGGCATGTTGAGGCTCCCAGCATCCTTGCTGAAAGCCAGCCCAGCACATAGTGATGGACATTCCAAAGGTGGATGTCCTGGTGGTCAACCTGCCTCTCTTGCCTTGGAAATAGACTCCACCATGTGTACCACTGCAGGCACAGGAGGAGGGTTCTCTTAACTCGGGCAAATGAGAGTTCAAGGTCAGGAAAGGGACTAGAGGAACCCCCAGGGCATCCTGGGCTCTGCCCAATATCCAGTACACACTTCAGCAACTTTTTAAAAGGGATGATATAGGTTGAATCATGTCACCTCAGAATTAATAACTCCCTCTATCCCAAAATGTGACCTTATTTGGAGAAAAATATTTACAGAGGTGATCAAATGAACTGAGGTCATTAGATTGGCCCTAACCTGACATGACATTGTCCTTAGAAGAGGGGGGCGCAGTCTTTATCTGTGCAGAGCAAGGGAGTCATAAAATCACGAACCATGAAAATGCAAAAGCTAATCTTTATTTTTCTGTGACTGAACCCTGTTTTATCTCAATCTTCCAGTCCACCGTGTAGCTGAAAGCAATCTCAGTGAGTTCCAGATTTTCTCAGCCAATTTGGGGTGTTTCTCAGTCCAAAATCTGGGTGTCCTTGAATTTCTTCTCTCACAGCTCATACCCAGCCCATCAGCAAATGCATAGCAACCTCTGCCCATCTCAGCATTTCCACTGCTACCCACCTACACTGTCCCCACTGGGTCACACACAGTGATCTGCTGGATGGCGGCCTCCTCTTGGACCCACTGCTTCCACCTGGCCCCCATAGTCTACCCTCTACCCAGCAGCTCGCATGATCTTTGAAAATTTACCATAGTCTCATCACTTACCTGCTCAGAATCCTCCCATTGCCTTCCAACTCACTCAAAATTTGAGCAAAAGCTTTCAAAGAGTTCTCTGAGATAGCCCCCTCCACCTCACCTCACTGGCCTGACCATTTTGCCCTTCTCTCATCTGCTCCAGAAAACGGGTTCCTTGGGGTTTCTTGAATACTCCAAGTTTTCTCCCACCCTCCGCTTCCGTTCACGATGCTCAGTCTGCCTGGACAGCTCTGCTCAGATGTTATCTTTCCTGACTCACCATATTTCCTCTCCCCTTAACCTTGCTATATTGGCCTCCAAAGCATGGATCACCATTTAACATCAGCATCTGATGCTCATATCTGTTTGTTTACTGTCTGTTTCACCAACTAGAGTTCAGGCTCCTGGAGGGTGAAACTTCAATTGGTTCATAGCTCTATCTCTAGAACCTAGATGACTGATTAGCAGACAGCTCTTAATAAATATGTGCTAAATGAATGAGAAATTGAGTTCGTTTTCTCTTATAACTATCAATTAAATCTCCTAGTCAGTGGTCGGCAAACTCATTAGTTAACACAGCCAAATATCAACAGTACGATTGAAATTTCTTTTGAGAGCCAAATTTTTTAACTTAAACTATATAGGTAGGTACATTGTTATTAACTTAATTAGGGTACTCCTAAGGCTTAGGAAGAGCCACACTCAAGAAGCCAAAGGGCCGCTTGTGGCTTGCAAGCCGCAGTTTGCCGACCACGGTCCTAGATCCTAAGCCAATCACTTAAATCCATTTTCTACTTATTTCCGTTGTATTGCTCCTCACTGCTACAAATGCATATTTTTCCTTCATCAGAATTATGATTATTAGAAGTGTCTCAAGTATTGCTTTGGAGGGAATGTAAAATATATCTTTTCTCTGCTAAGGAGTTCTGTAGTGATTGCATTAAAGGACAGTTAACTGGGATGGGGGAAGATGATGATGAATCATACCATCCTCGGTGTGTCTGCACCTGTGCAGATCAATGTGACAGCTCTATGTGGCTCTTTAAATTTAAGTTGAATAAAAATAAAACTTAGTAGCTCAGTTGCATTTGCCACGTGCCAAGTGCTCAATGGCCACATGTGTTTAGTGGCTACAGCAGGGGTCCTCAAACTTTTTAAACAGGGGGCCAGTTCACTGTTCCTCAGACCGTTGGAGGGCCGGACTATAGTTTAAAAAAAAAAAACTATGAACAAATTCCTATGCACATTGCACATATCTTATTTTGAAGTTAAAAAACAAAACGGGAACAAATGCAATATTTGTATTTGCATGTGGCCTGCGGGCCATAGTTTGAGGACCCCTGGGCTACAGCAATTGACAATCAGGTAAGGACATTGCCACCACCACAGAAAATTCATCTGAAAGCATAGTCCTAAGCCCTGGATTACCTAACATTATTCTCTGTCTCCAATTTGGGGGAATATATTGAGGTTATTGAATGCAGAAAGAAAAAATAATAATTTATCCTGTTTAAATACTATATTATGGTAACAAAAATGAGCAGATTCATAAAAATATTTCAATAAACCATCCTACCATCTGGCAAGATTGCTCATGGACCTGGACATAGAAAAGACACAGAGTAATAAAACTGTATAAGATGGATATGAGCATCAACATGTGGAGCGAACATTAAATCATTCTCCTAATGCTTGGTGCCACAGACCCTATTTTCTCCACTGTGGACAACGGTGCGAAACTGTAATCATATTTAACACAGGAAATTAACTCCTGCTGGTGCCAAGACATAACCATGATTTTGTTTTGGTGTGCCCTGTAATCATAAAAGAGTTACAATGTGGAACGGAGCTGCCAAAGGTATTTTTGGCATGTGTGTCCTTTCTTTTTTTCTTTAATATAAAAATGTGTGGGAACCTTTGATTCCCTAATTCTCACATCTTAGAGAAGGATCCCCTCTTATTTCATGGTCACCACTGGACCACGAGCTGGGAACTCGAGCCTGAGACCTTGCCCCAGTCACTTCACAGTCCTGTGCCTCTTCAACTACGAAGTAGAGCTGATAATTCCCCACTGCACTTGTATCCCTGCTAAAACAATGCAAATAAATATGGATTTAAATACCTTCGGGAAGAAATGCTAAATAAAGTTAAAAAGTGCTAACCTGCATGTATCACAGCCTCACCTTGTCTGAGATACACATACTATTATTTGCTTTTGACTCTAGGAGACTTTAGGTGTGAAATAATGAAAGAATAAATCAATTCCACTTCCAATTTTTCTCCACTCAGTGAACGTCACTACTGTTCACCAGCCTGAGACTCCTTTCTCTTCCTGCCCTCAGCCAGTCCCCCAGGAGGCCCTGGCATTTCTTCCCCTAATTACATTTCAGCCTATCTATCCTCTTTGTCTCAACTGTCACCACCCTAGGCCGAGTCACCCTATCTCTCACTGGGACAAATGCAGTAGCCCCTCGCTGGTTTCTCTGGGCTCTCTGCGTCTTCCTCTAATCTATTTTTCACAGCACAAGAAACTCTTTATAATACTTGCACCTGGTCATATCACTGCTTCAATACCCTCCATAGTTCTATAAGGAGTTCTTTTATTGAAGTCTAACATACATGCAGAAATGGGCCAGAGTAACAGGGTATGGTTTGATGGATTTTCACAAAGTAAAACCCCCAGATATCCAGCACCCAGCCTAAGAACCAGAGCATTACCCTCATCCTAGAAGTCCTCCAAACTCCACTGCCCCCAGCTAGCCTGATACAGATGCCATGGACTAGTTTGCCTGAAGGGGAGAGGGGGTGGGGCAGGAAGAGATTAACTAAAGAATTTGTATGCATATATGCATTGCCCATGAACACAGACAGTAGGGTGGTGAAGGCCTCGGGCTGGACAGGGTGGAGGAGGTCAATAGGAGATAAAAAGGGGGGCATCTGTAATACTCTCAATAAAGACATTTTAAAAATTAAAATTAAAAAAATGAAAGTGGGACCTGCAGTATGTATTCTTTTGTATTGGCTTGTTTTGCTTAAAAAAATGATATTTAAGAAACTCATTCATGTGGATGAGCATAGTAGCAGTTCATTCCAACTTTTGGCTGTATACCATTGTATGAATATACTCAGTGTCTAATATATACAGGGCCTTTAATACTTCTGTTGAATGATTGTTGAATAATAATAATAATATCTATTAAAAAGCTTTGCTGAAAACCAGGAGTTCTATTACTCTCTCCAAAATGATTTCAAACTAGCACTAACTTTTATTCAGATTTCATTTTAAAGAGGAAATGCGCCACGCCTACAAGGTAATCCTTGGGCCAACACAGCACTGGGACTCAGAAAGGAAGTTACCAGCTCCCCTTTGCCACTGCACCATGAACTCTGATTTTGGAGCCTGAAACAGGGTACTTTTTAGGCTTGGATCCCTCACCTCTGGTTTGTCTTCCAGAATGTTGGCTAGGTTCATTAATTCCAAAGGCTTTATGCTTCCTGGAAAGAAACTTCATCTATTGCACCTAAATGACTTTATATGCAACTGAAATTATCCTGATGCAAACCTAATCCCACTAAGCAGAAGGCTAAGAGCATGAGAATAGGGGAGACGCTGCCTCCAGTGAGTGCTCCTTGCCAAGCGTGCTACCTGCTTTGTACACATGCATCAGAAATGGCATTTTGCATAAGTGGTTTTTATTCAGGTGCTTATTGAGAAATAATCTCTCTATCACAGCACCCCCTCAGTGGGTAATTGACAAGTGCTCACTTTTGCATGCAAAGGGAAATGTAAATCTCAAAACAAAAACCTATAGAATGTGCATGGAAACATACAGCATACTTCCTTTGGCTAAAATGCACAACTATTTGTTGGAAAGACATTTTATCTTTTGCTGTGTTAATACCTTTAACCTTTTAAGAAGGAACAAATCACTGTCTTATTAAGACCAGTTAAACTACTGATTTCCCAGTTGGTTTTCAGGAAAGTGTGTGGGATTCAACTAAGTATGTGTTGAATCCCAACCAAAGTCCAACTGGGTCCTGAGAATATTAACACAAAATGATGTGGTTGATTTAGGCTGATGCCAGAGGAGGAAATACTTGCTGTTGGAAAAACAATGGGATTGGACAAAAATATGTAAAATCAGCACACTTTTTTATTTCCTGAGAAGTTGACCAATTCTCTAGTTCAACAAGAGATTTTAATTGAGTAGAGAAAGACTTCCCAAGTGGTCACACTTGAAGTTTGTAAAGGAAGGTCAGAGAAGAAGACCAAGGGCCAACTATCCTGTCCCTGTGGCCTGTCACACCAGTGCTATCACCTCCCTGTCTCTGTCACTGCTGCTTTTTCTGGTTTTGCCTCTGTTATTGGTTGAATCATGTTCCATTAAAAAAAAGTCATGTTGAAGTCTATCTAACCCCCAATACCTCAGAATGTGACTTTATTTGAAAATGGGGCCTTTGAAGCTATAGTTACTGGAGATGAGATCACACTGGAGTAGAAAAGGCCTTGATCCAATGTGTCTTGGTGTCCTTATTAGAAAAGACAGGCACAGAGAGAACACCATGTGTCATTGGAGACGCGGGCAGTAGGGATGCAGCTGCAAGCCAAGGATGCCAAGAATTGCCAGCTACCACCAGAAGCTGGAAGAGGCAAGGAAAAGATTCTGCCTAGAATCAGAACAAGCTCAACACTGTTGATACCTTGATTTTGCACCTCTGGCCTCCAGAACTATGAGAGAATAAATGTCTATTATTCTAAGCCATCCAGTTTGTGGTACTTGGTTAGGGCCTCCCCAGGACACGATACACTGTCCTATCTTAGCCCTCCCAGCAAGGGGGGATGCGGGGGAAGATGCTATCCCAGAAGCAATATCCCAGATTGCTATGGACACACGGACAGTGATTTCAAGTTCTGTTCTGACAATCATGTAAAACCATGTATGTGGTTTGTGAACAGAGAATAGAAGGAAGCATATAAAGATGATAATTTAGAGTGGTGAAATGAAGATTTTGGTTTATTTTCTCTAATCCTCCAATTTTATGAAATATTGTTATAGCACTTAAAATTTTGTTAAGGCTAATAAAAAAATTTCCTAAGCTAATTGGATTTTCAGATTTTATTAACCATATTATTGCCTGAACACCCCAGAAGTGCCCATTTCTATTGACATTGCTGATGAAGGCCAAATCTGTGGGCTCCCTCAGTCCAGTCAAGAGCTATTATTTAGCCCTAGCAGGTTTGGCTCAGTGGATAGTGTTGGCCTGCGGACAGAAGGATCCTGGGTTCAATTCCAGTCAAGGGCACATGCACGGGTTGTGGGATCAGTCTCTAGTAGGGGGCATGTAGGAAGCAGCCAATCAGTGATTCTCTCTCATTATTGATGTTTCTATCTCTCTCTCCCTCTCCCTTCCTCTCTGAAATCAATAAAAATATTTTTTTTAAAAAGAGCTATTATTTATTCTGATAATTATGAATTGTGTGCTGGAGCAAGTGCCTTATCCCTGTCACTCTAGGCCCAGCCCTGACTGAAAGCACCATTTCACTATCTTTTTGCATCTATTGTGATTGTGAGAATGTAGGTCAACACAGGTGATGGTCCTTTGAAGAGAGTCTGTCTTCTTTCACTGGCTGTTTTTTGGTTTTATCTGTCTTTGGTTTTTCTGCAGTTTCGGTATGATGTGCTTAGCTATGGGTTTCCTTTTATTTACCTTGCTTGGAGTATATTGGTTTCTTGAATCTGTGGTTGGGTGTCATTTGTTAGTAATAGAAAACTATTGGCCATTATCTTTTCAACTGTTTTGTTTTCACCCTCTCATTCCTCACTTTTTAGGGCTCTGATTAAAGATATATTAAACTTTTACACTGTATGCTCTGGGCCTTTTCCCTTTACTCTGTATTTTTCATTTTTTGTCTATCCATGGTGATTTTTGGATATACTTCTAAACTATCTCTCAGTTCACTAATTCACTCTTAAGTTATGTCTAATTTAGTCTTTAATCTACACAGTGAGTTCTTAATTGAGTTATTGCATCTTTTTTGTCATGAATTTTTTTTAAAATTCTATTTCGCTTTTTTTCAATTCCCGATCCATTTTTTAAAGCCTGGTTTTTATCTCTTACAATATAGTGTTACCATATATACCACATCTAATAATTTTAATATCTGCACTTTGTATACTTTTGATTTGGTCTCTTGTTTCTGTTCATTCTCACTCACATTGAGTTATCACCTCATATCTGGTTATCTTTGTGCACGGGACACATTACTTTTTTAAGTATGTGATAAAATTCTTTTAGGCCTAAGATGATGTTGCCTTCTTTTAGGGAATATTTTTATTTGCTTCTGTAGCTCACGGGGGGGGGAGGGGGGAGTAGCAGTCTGGGACCACCTCAAGCCAAGTTCAAGTCTTGAGGTTTTCTTGAGGGCTGCAGAACTGTCCTTACTCCTGTGGTGAAGCCCTTCAGGGATGCCAGCCCATGGTGGGGGTAATTTTATCCAAGTCTCCAATTTGATGGGCCTCAAATTTGAACTTTTCCCCCTTGGTTGTGTGAGGCCACTGCAAGCACAGTTCAGGTTTCATGCATCTCTGTCCCTTCAGTCAATGCCTATAAGATCCAAAGAGACCCTGTATGCCAGGGCCTGTCTGTGGGTTCTGGACTTCTCCCAGATTTCTCACTATCTCATTCATTCTTTCATGCCTTAAAAAACTGATTTTATTTATATTACATTTTGCCTAGATTTGGGGGTTATCCTTTGTGGAAGAGCTATAGCAAATTATCTAATCTGCTGTTACTCAAAGTGGCAGTTCCCTCAATTTTTAATAAAAAACCTCAAGTATAGATAAAGCTGTACTTATAAAAATTGTCATCAAAAAAATCCTCTTAAAGTCCTTTTTAAAATTTCCAAGTGATAGAGCTTTCCATGTATTAACTCATTTAGTGCTCACTGAAACGATCTCAAATTCTATACTATTATTATCCATGTTTTAAAATGAAGAAAATGTGGGCCAGAGACATGGGATAACTTGACCAAATTATACACAATTAGTAACGTGCAAAGCTATGATTTAAACCCAGGCCTGGCTAACTTCATCGCCCATTCTCTTTATCTCTGCATTAGAGACAGGACTGAAAACTGATATTTTAATCTATGTTTTGTGCAAGCAGAAAAGAGTTCTTCGGGAGATGAGTGGCAACCATGAGCAGTCAAGAAATCAATGGATAAAATATGCTTTCACTGCATATTTTATACAAATTACTTCAACCATAAAATTTGACAGCTTGTAAATAATGGCTTAAGAAATGCACAAAGAAGAGAGGTAAAATTAATTTAGAGGCTGATTGTCCCTAGCCTTTAGCTATAACCCCCAGTTCTCTGCTTCCCAACCCATAATGGCATTTCATGGATATTTACTTTAATTCTCCTTCATTCTCTCTCTGTGTCTAAATGATGGAGGAGTTATAACACAAATGTACATTTATTTTAGGAAGTATATGGGTTGAAAGCGAGTCTACATTTTTCAAATCATTGAAACTAGTTTATATTTTAGCAAGAACAAAGCAGCATGGGGTGAAAATAAGTAACTAAACATGAAATAATTAAGTACTTAGATGCTAAAATAAGACTTACAGTAATCTAACTTCAGAATAACTTGTGAGTTGTCTTAAAGCAGCGGTTCTCAACCTGTGGGTCATGACCCCTTTGGAGGTCAAATGACCCTTTCACAGGGGTCACCTAAGACCATCAGAAAACACATATATAATTACATATTGTTTTTGTGATTAATCACTACGCTTTAATTATGTTCAATTTGTAACAATGAAATTGGAACATGCGGAACTGTATTAAAGGGTCGCAGCATTAGGAAGGTTGAAAACCACTGTCTTAAAGGAACATGATAATTCGTTTTTATTATTATTTTTAAATATAACACAATTAATTGTTTTGAGTAAAACACTGAGTATAAACACAAGTTCCAGGACAGTATTAAAAACAATAATTTATAATTCTTATTAACTTCTGTTTTGGAATTGATTGCATGAGGCTACCTCAAACATGTACACATTGTTTTTCTCTGGAACTATTCTAGCAATCATCTAATGGGCAAATCCGAAACCCATGCTGCAGAGGGCCACTTCCTGGGACCCTTTTAAAATGCAGATCCTCAGGCAGGCTTTCAGATGATGCTCATGCTGCTGGCCATGGTATTTCATTTCAAGGCACAAAATTGAGAAAGGTAGTCTTTGAATAACAGAGAGGAGGTGTAAGGAAAATCCAGTAATTGTACCCATAAAACATGTTCAGTGACATTGTGATTATGTTTAAACATACATCTATTTGTCTACATAAGTTAGAAAAGACTTTTAGCTTAGCACTGCTCTTTTAATATTATTTTCTACCACTGCAAATGACTGTCAAACTGGCATGTTTTAGATTTTTTTATTGATAGGCAAGACTTTAGCAGTTTTTGAGATAGCATCCCATGAAGGGTTGGAAGAAGGGTAGAGGATAAACAAACTCAAAGAAAAAAGATCTTGGTAAGTGTATATTTCATCAGGAGAGGGGGAGAGAGCCATGTGTGTGTGTGTGTGTGCGTGTGTGTGCGTGCGTGTGTGTGTGCGTGTGTGTGCGTGCGTGTGTGTGTGCGTGTGTGTGCGTGCGTGTGTGTGTGCGTGTGTGTGCGTGCGTGTGTGTGTGCGTGTGTGTGCGTGCGTGTGTGTGTGCGTGTGTGTGCGTGCGTGTGTGTGTGCGTGTGTGTGCGTGCGTGTGTGTGTGCGTGTGTGTGCGTGCGTGTGTGTGTGCGTGTGTGTGCGTGCGTGTGTGTGTGCGTGTGTGTGCGTGCGTGTGTGTGTGCGTGTGTGTGCGTGCGTGTGTGTGTGCGTGTGTGTGCGTGCGTGTGTGTGTGCGTGTGTGTGCGTGCGTGTGTGTGTGCGTGTGTGTGCGTGCGTGTGTGTGTGCGTGTGTGTGCGTGCGTGTGTGTGTGCGTGTGTGTGTGTGTTGTACCTTCAAGCCTCTACAGACAGTAAAGCAAAAATGTGTGTTTATGTCAAAGTGCAAAAATAAAGTAGAGAAAAAATATAAACTAGAGTCCAGCTAGTTTTGCTCAGTGGTTAAGCTTCAACCAGGAATCAAGAAGTCATGGTTCGATTCTCAGACAGGGCACATGCCAGGGTTTCGGGCTCAATCCCTAGAAGGGAGCATGCAGGAGGCAGCAGATCAATGATTCTCTCTCATCATTAATGTTTCTAGTTCTCTCTCCCTCTCTGAAATCAATAAAAACATATTTTTAAAATATATATATAATTCTGAAAAATAAGATGTCCTCATAGCAATACTCTATTGATCCTAATGAATGGAAGCATTTCTTCTTTCCAAGTACTAAGTTCAATGTGATACAGCATGCTTTTTTTTTATTCCAGATTGTATTTCATTTAAAATAGAGGACTCATAACCCAAAATAGAAGATTATCCACTACTATTACAGAGGGGAAAAAATGCATGGCCAATATCCAATGAGAGAGAGAGAAAGAGAGAAAGAAAGAAAACAAAATTACAACTCGTATACTGAATGTTTGGCTATTACTTTTTTTATCCTCTCCCCCCAAAACTTCCTCTTAATGTTATCATTATACTGAGATCCACAGTCAAGTAACTATTCAGCCCTAACGTCTCCCCATGGACCTCTTATGAGGATAAATGATTCCAAATGCTCTTGAGCAACAATATAAAAGATAATACTCAATTTATATTGCAAATAAATTTTAGCTTGTAAAAATGGGCCAGATTTCTCACTCAGCATTTCTGTCCCTGGTCTTTAATGAAACAAGAATTCTTGAGGAGATCAAGAAACATGTAGAAAAACAAGCTAATAATACAATGGTGGTAGAATGAAAAATAAAAATAAAATAAAAATTTATCAACATAGCCTAGCTTCTGACTGGAGGATAATACATATTTCATCTTTAAGAAATTTGATAAGATTGGGTTTAAAACTTACTGTTGGCAAAATATTCTGAAAACCCACTAACTCCCAATACTTCTAATTCACTTTATGATGAACCATCATTCTCAACATTGTATTGTTTTCTTTTCTCTCTTTCATTTTTGCTTTGCATGTAATTAAAAATTGAATTGTTGGAATTAGTAGAGCCAAGGATATGAGTTCAAGCCCCATAAGAATGTATTAATTATATACTAACTAGAGACCCAATGCACGAAAATTCGTGCAAGGGTAGGCCTTCCTTCACCTGGCTGCTGGCACCGGCTTCCCTCCAGCCACCAGCTGGCACCTGGGACCCGGGTGGCTTCCCTCTGGCCCTGGCTTCATCTGGAAGGACGTCCAGAAGGACATCTGGTCTAATTAGCATACTACCCTTTTATTATTATAGATTCTAAAGTTGCAGACTTACTTATTTTATTTTGCTTTGCTTTATTTTATTTTGTTTTATTTTATTTTATTTTATTTTATTTTTGTTTGTTAATACTCCCCTGAGGATATTTTTCCATTGATTTTTACAGAGTGTGTAAGGGCGGGGGAGAGACTGAGAGAGAGAAACATTGATGTGAAGGAGACACATCGATTAGTTGCCTCCCACAGGCCCAACCAGGTACCTGCCCTAGACTGGAATTAAACCAGGGACCCTTCAGTCTATGGGCCGATACTCTATCCACTGGGCCAAACTGGCTAGGATGCATCCTTACTTTTAATATATATATATGTATACACACACACACACACACACACACACACACACACATATGGACAAATCTATATATATAAAAGGCTAATATGCTAAGTGTCCATCCAACTGGTAGCTATGATGCACACTGACCACCAGGGGGCACTCAACTCATAGGCATGGAAATGTGGAACAGACTGATGAAACTCAGAGGGAAGGGAGTAGGGGGGAGGGCGGGAAGAGATTAACCAAAAGATCTTATATGCATACTAGAGACCTGGTGCATGGATTTGTGCACTGGTGGCATCCTTCGGCCTGGTCTGCGGGGATCAGGCTGAAACCTGCAGTTCAACATCCCCAAAGGGTCCCAGATTGCAAGAAGGCACAGGCCAGGTCAAGGGACCCCTCCATGCACCAGGCCTAGTGTGTGTGTGTGTGTGTGTGTGTGTGTGTGTGTAAAATCTAATAAAACTCAAGGACCTGAAAGCCATTCCTTTGAAATGCGATCATCATGCTCAGCAGTTGGCATCAATCCATGAACCAAGAGGTGGCTCCCGGTCAGAGCACATGCCTGGGTTGTGGGCTCAATCCCCAGTAGGGGGCGTGCAGAGGCAG
>NW_006295821.1:801342-812721 GCF_000327345.1 Myotis davidii | reverse complement strand
CTCTGCTTGCTCCCCTCTGGCAAGTGGACATCTCTCGAGGGCTCCCGGGTTGCCAGAGGGATGTCTGACTGCCAGCTTAGGCCCAATCCCCTGAGGAGCGTGGTCGTTCCCCGAGGGGTCCCAGACTTCAAGAGGGCACAGACCGGGCTGAGGGGCCCTCCCAAGTGCACAAATTTTTGTGCACCATGCCTCTAGTGTGTGTGTGTGTGTATGTGTATATATATATATATTTTATTGATTTGAGAGAGAGAGAAAATGAGAGGGTAAGAGAGACAGAAACATCTATGAGAGAAACATCAATTGGCTGCCTCTGGCACACCCCATACTAGGGATGGAGACCAAAACTCCGGGTATATGCCCTGACAGGGAATCGAACCAGTGACCTCTCCAGGCATGGGATGGTGATCAACCAACTGAGCCACACCAGCCAGGGCCAGACTTACTTTTTAAACACTTGCTTATCTTTTAAGTAAGTTATGAGAAGAAAATATAGTCTTACTCCATGTGTCTTTTGCTGTTCATTTCTTTATGTAGATGTTAGTTTCCACCTGGTAACATGTCCTTTCATCCTAAAAGGTATATTTTATCATTTTTTGTAGTGCAGGTTTGTTGGCTGTAAATATAATCAGCTTTCACTGACACAAAATGTCTCTTTCAGTTTTTTTGAAAGATAATTTTGCTTCATATGACATTGCTGTGGATGATAGTTTTGTAGATTTTTTCTTTCATCATTTTAAAGATATTTTCCTTTGTTTTCTGGTCTCTATTGTATTCATGGGGAATCAGCTTATATCCTGTATCTTTGTTCCTCCAGCTAATTTCAAGATTTTCCCTTCTGCATTTTTTTTTTAACAGTTTGACTATAAAGTGCCTAGGTATGGTTGTTTTTCTATTTATCTTGCTTGGAGTTTGAGGAGCTTCTGGGCTCTATTAAGTCATGTTTTTCATAAAATTAGGCAGGTATCTGGCAGGTATCAATATCACTTGCTTCTCTTTATGGCCTCCAATTACATGTATGTTAGGTCATTTGATATTGTCCATAAGGTCTCTGAGGCTCTGTTTATTTTTCTTCAATATTTTTCCTCTGTGTTTTTCATGCTTTGTTAGTGCGCATCTGTGTAAGTCCAAAGTGCTTACCAAGCTCCTTTAACTTGGCCAGACTTAACCTTCAACCTAATTTTGTTGCCCTTGTGGATCTTTACAGGGCTTAGAATTAGGTTTTGTTAGGGCTGGTCTAGAGCAAATCTTACAAAGCATCTGAACCTAACTCCTAAGGCAGTCTTACTGGTGTCTCACCTGGATGCCTCAGGTGTTAAAGTGGTTTTAACAAGATCTCTGCCACCTGACAAGGTAGAACTATGACAGTGTCTGTACTTCTGACCTTCTAGTTTCTGGTTGAACTCTCAATCTCCTACCAGCTTCTATCTGATAAGCTTTGTGCAGGGACAGCCAGGCCTTCAGCCTCACACTGACAGGGTACCCCCACAAAGACTTCTGGAGTCCTCTCCTTACATGGCTCTAACCTTTCTGCAGTTCTACCCCACAGATTCCAGCTGTTTTGTGTACCCAGAACTCTGATTTCTGCTTTCTCAACTAGGAAAGACCACCATGTTCTCCTTGGGGTCCAGCCCTCTGCATCATGGCCAGGAAATTGCCCCCAGGCAGACAGCTGGGGTATGGGGCTCATCTAATGAGTTTCCTATTGTCTAAGATCGTTAGCTTCTTATGACTGTTGTCTGCTGCAGGAAAACACATGCTCATATATTTTGTCAGATTTTACAGTTATTTGTCTCCTGGAGGACAATCCAATACCAGTCTGTCCATTTTATACATATTTATACTTGCCTTTCTAACAAATATTGAGTGTCTATAATGTGTTAGACATTAGAATTACAGTATTGAACAAATAACATGAATTTTGCCTTCATGAAGTTTACAATTTATGGAGGGAAATGGATATTAAACAAATAACATAAAAATAAATCTGTAGTTAAAACTGTGAAAGCTATTATGTGTTTAAAATATAACAGAGTGCCTTAATTTACACTGGGGAGAATGATTCTTTACGCAAGTAACTTGAGTCATGAGTAGGCCAGACAACAATTTGAAAGGTGTATAAAAGATTTTTTAAAAGCACAAGAGAACCAAGAAAAGATTGTAAGAGGAGGTCTCCATGGCAGGAACAGAAGTTTCCTGGGACTGGACACTGGTGTCTGGGACAGCAATCCAAGATGAACCACAAAGGTAGGCAGGGGCCTTGTTAACTATACGAGATTATATAATCAGAGAAATGGAGAACCACTGAAATACTGGAGCAAGATCAGCTTCAAAAATGTTAAGTGTAGGTTAACAAAATGCTTCTGGGTAATAATAACACATCTGTCGTGGCTGAGTCTTCCAAGAGAGCAAGAACAAATATACCTTTTGGAGAACATAAAGACCTGCTGAGGATGTTGCCTTAGAAGAAGCAATGTGCTGTAGGTCAGTGTTTATTGAGATAATAAGTCCTCCATAGTTAATCCTTCTCTTTCCAAACTTCAGATGGTGAAATCCTGCCTAAAAAGTTATATTAGTCCCTTGTACCCTAACAGGTTTAGTTTGATGTAGCTAGGACCACCTAAGTGAAAAAACTAGAATTAAGTGGATCAGGCTAGTACTCTAGGGGGTAATTGTTAAAACAAAGGTGAAGTTGATATTAGGGATTTAGAATAGTCAAAGGAGAGCCCAGCTGGCATGGCTCAGTGGTCAAGCGTCAACCTATGAACCTGGAGGTCATGACTCAATTCCTGGTCAGGGCACATGTCAGAGTTGCAGGCTGGATCCCCAGTGTGGGGCATGAAGGAGGAGGCAGATCAATGATTCTCTCTTACTGGTTGATGTTTCTATTTCTCTTTTCCTCTCCCTTCCTCTCGGACATCAATAAAAAAAAAATTTTTTTTTAAGAATAGTCAAAGGGGATAAGGATGGCTCACAGGAAAATCACTCATATACAATTATTGGAAATATTTCCAGAATCTTCTTTGGATCTGTGACATAAAGATAGGTGTTACGTGTTTAAAATATAACAGAGTATCTTAATTTAGAATTGGGGAGAATGACTCTTTGATGAGTGATGAATAAATGTCTATTACTATCAAGATTATCCTATGGTTCACTCTTCAATTTAAGATTGAACATTTTTAAGTCATTATAGAGAAAGTTTCAAACACAGCATCTATAAACTCATATGTTTAGATCAGCCTTCACATGCTACCAAATTGCATGTTATTTCCATCCACTCAAACTAGATAATTTTTCCCAATATAAACAAATATTGGTCAATCTGGTCAATTTTTGCCATAATCATCTGGAGATTAAAATATATTCTTTTCAGCAAAAAGGAATGGATACTTATATGTATGTCATACTTCTTCAAACAGGTGCAAAAGAAGCTCTGCTAATTAAAATTGTAAAGTTATTCCGATATAGCAAAGCATGCCTCTTTTCTGTGTATGATACTAGCCAAAAAGATGCATAACTCTCTCAGTGTGTATGTGGGGGTGTGTGTGCGCGCGCGCACAAGCACGCACGAGCACATGTGTGCACTGTAGGCTGCTATGTGCCCATAATCATGTGCATATATAACCAAGTTTCTCAATGTCACCTCACATATATTTTACTCAGCTAAATTACTGAAAATAAAATGTATGGTATGATATATTGCAACCATATATTGTGTACAGTTTGTATATAAAAAAGGAAGAATGATTAAAAGTCGATGAGAGACTGTTTATAAATCTTGATTGCTTCATAATTTTAACTTTGAGCAACATTTTTATCATAATTATAGGCTTTCTTAAAGCATTTATGCAGATTGTTGTTACTCAAAAGGGGGTTTATTCCATTTTGGTATAAACTACACTTTTTTCTTTATGAAATCACTCTTCGAGTTTCTAATACTCAGTCCTCTGCCAGAGCTGCAAGATTCAAACAGCAGGAAGAGGGCTGTTACCGCTCCCTCCTCATCTGCTCACCAGACTGCCCCACCAACACAGGGCAAGAGTGGAAATTCTCTGGAATAATAAGCAGTTGACATCTTTAGAAGATTTTTGAATTCCTTCTTGAACACCCAATGGTCCTGTGAGGCTAGTACATTTTGAACCCACTTCTCAGATCAAGAAATTAAGCCCTAGAAGTCTAAACCATGACAAAAATGGTCCATTGTGTCATTCTAGAATCATAAAGCATTAGCTCTAGAACAGAGATTCAAACACTCTTGAGCCTTGCTGCCTTACATTTAAGCTTAGAAAACTGAGGTCTCCAAGAGGTGGAGTAATTGCTCCGCATCATAGCCATTTAACTGCATTGAGCTGACAAGCAACAGTTGAATGGAGGTTTAGACTGAAATGTTCAGAGAAGGGAGAGGGCGAGAGAGATAGAAACATCCATTATGAGAGAGAATCATTGATCGGCTGCCTCCTGCACACCCTCTGTTGGGGATGGAGCCTGCAACCCAGGTACGTGCCCTTGACCTGAATCAAACCTGGGACCCTTCAGTCCGCAGTCCGACGCTTTATCCACTGAGCCAAACCAGTTAGGGCTGCAGGATGGTCTTAGGCGACCCCTGTGAAAGGGCCCTTTGACCGCCAAAGGGGTCACGACCCGCAGGTTGAGAACCGCTGATATGGATGCAAAACCAGTGAAAAGTCCTATCAAGTTTTCTTCCAAGAAGTCTGAAAAAGGAACGAGGAAAAGAAATTCATCAGCAGAAACAAAAACTAAAACAAGAGCAAAAAGAAAAACTTTAAGAAGTGAATGCCAGATGCAAGGGAGGGGCTTCACAGAAAGACTGAGCGGGCTCTTCCAGAAAAATGACCAGAGTCTCCCCAAATCCTACTGCAAGCCAGCTCTCCGAAGGAGGATTACACACGCCCTGAGGAGAGGACCCAGCCTGCTTCAATTCGCCCTCCCATCTTTAGGGCCAAGATGGTGCTTGACTCATTGTAGTTGACCAGTAAATATTTGGGAAATGAATGAATGAATTTCAGAAACAAAAAAACTCCCCAAACACAGAAGGAGTAAGATCTTCAAAGCCTATACTTTATGGAACCTGTTTCCCTGAGTATGCAAAGTTTTAAATCAAGTCAATAAATACACTTTTCTCAGTGGAAGTAATAAGATTTGGAGATTTGGCCACTGGTTTTTTTTAAATGACAATTTGATTACAAGACAGCATGTGACAGAGTACCAAAGTGTTATAATAAACTGTAGGTGTTAAAAACCTCCTGAGGAAAGAGAGTTCATCTACGGTTTTCAAATGAAAACACTGAAATGTCCCCATAAACAGAGTCCCAGCTTCCTAAAAACAAACACCTCTGCCCTGGAGACAAGGGACACACCTAGACTGGGCTGCATTGGTCAGACTGGTGCAGTTTTCCCTGGAGAAGAAAGATGTTGTGTGGCCTGATTTCACTTTATCCACCCTCCCCCTTTGCCAGGGAAACCCTGGTGAGTAGGTCTGCCAAGAAGACCAAATGAAAGGACTTTAAATAATATGGTGATTTTTTTGTTTTTTGAGAGCTAGGGCTCAGGCACTTTTACATTGATTACATAATTTAGTTGTCACAACAACCCTATAATGTAGGAATTAATATCTATACTCTGCTGATTAGGAAACAGGGTTGGATACGTTAACTAACTTGTTCAAGTTTGCACAGGACCAAATAGCAGAACAAAGCCAGGCTCCAGCAGAGGTAGGCTTGAGTTACTGCCCATGTCAAAATCACTTCATTGTTAAACAAACATCTCCATGCCTACGATGGACCCACTACTCTTACTGAGAGCTGCCACCCACAAAGCTGTGGACTCCTTTCCATCTCCGAACACCAATACACAGAGGCTAAAAAGTCTTCTCTAGGCTGCTCATGTGCACATCACTTACTAGTATGAAGCAGGCATAGACTTTAAGTATTAGAAACTTATCCTCAAAAGAAATTTTAGATTGTAAATTAATTAATTTTGAATTTCCTTTATTCATATGTTTGCATATTTATTCATAGCGAGAAAGTTCTTTATTTGTGTGTGTGTGTGTGTGTGTGTGTGTGTGTGTGTGTACAAATAGATAGATAGGTATAGATAGATAGATAGATAGATAGATCAGCATACTCTTCCTTTTAATGACAATTATTCAAGTTCTCCCATAACAATATTTAATCCTCTTTTGAAGTGTTCCAATAATTATAACTGGGCTTCTATTTTAAAGGACTGGATCAAAATAAAATATAGGCCTTCTCAGCTCTTATTCAGAAAATATTTTATATTCCCATTGTCTTCTTATTCAACATCTTGTGGATTCAGTTCTGCTTGCATCAGGTTAACTGTGAGAGTTGACTATTGGGTAAGAATGGGACGGGGAAGCTTATGTCCATTTAAACATGAATTTGGAAATTCAACAAATCAGCGAAGTTCATTATTTTATCACTCACCAGTTAGTTCAATGTAACCCTTGGATAAATAGCAAAGATAAATACTACCATGAAAATGAAATTATTAACTTTAACTAAAAATGGGTAGGTAGGACTTACATTTAAAAGATATGTTTCCAGAGGGTGAATTCTAATAGTGTCAAAATCACTGCTAACAATGATTTTAGGCTCAGCTGGCCTGGCTCAGTAGTTGAAAGTCAACCTATGAACCAGGAGGTCATGATTCCCGGTCAGGGCATATGCCCAGGTTGCGGGCTCAATCCCCAGTAGAGGGTGTGCAGGAGGCAACCGATCAATAATTTTCTCTCATCATTGATGTTTCTATCTCTCTCTCCCTCTCCCTTCCTCTCTGAAATCAATAAAAAATATATTTTTTAAAAATAAAATTAATTAATTAATTAATTAATTAAAAAAAAGAAAGTTGCCTCACCTCCTAGAATCCCACCCGTCATGATGCTGCCATCCTCTGAATGAAGCCTTCCTTTCTCCCACCTTCTACCTGAACCATCTCCAGCCTTCGAACCCCTTTCCCAGTGTTCTGACCCCTCCTTGAACCTTTTTCAATCTGAACTCCTTCCGATGGGTACCAGCTGCACCACACAATTTCACACAGAAGCTGTGTAGTTCTTTCATCACATACTTATTGCACATCTGTTACATTTAGCAAGCGTAACTTGCTCTTCCCTCAAAAAAATGCAAACGCTTTATATCTTATAATTCTTCTTAATAAGGATCTGCTTCTTGCCCCATCCTACTTTACTGCTCAACGTCAGATATCCAGAGTGCTGAGGCAGGGCTGCCTGCTGGAGGTGACACCTGTCCATTCACTTTACCCTTCCCCAACCACACCCATCTTTCCAGCAAGCATGTGAACTTCAGAGGATCAACCAGGGTTCTGTTGAATAATTGTGAGATGCTCAATCATGGCACATGAGGCATAAATGGGAACATGCGTGCACACATATCCCATGTCAGCATGTTGGAATTACACAGCCACATCCACATGGGCTGTAGTACATGTTTTTACATTCTAATTCTTTCATAAAATTAGAAAACAACTTATAATTACAATACAATGTGCTTTCTTCAGCTTTTTCAAGTAATTTCTTAGAAGTGCTGTTCTAAGCCAGGGATTTTCAACTCTAAATTCTAATCAGAATCACTTTGGGCCCTTTTTGAAAACATAAGTTTCAAGAGTTGAGTCAGCTGGTCTGGGATGGGACCTGGACATTGCAATGGCTCCAATGTGAGCTATTTATACTTGCTATCATTTTCCCAGGTAGGTCAGATACTTTTACATGTGAAAAGAATGCACTCTAGTCAGAAAGTGAAAATGCTCACATTTTCATTTTTGTACATTTATAATTGACTCTATATTCCTGTGAAAACTAATTTTAAAAACTTAACACACCTGGTTTTCCATTAAAATATAATTTAAATCGATGGACCCAGGGAAGCTTTGGTTATCCTAAAAGTTCCACCTGGGTAGAATATTTGCTCTGTGTGTTTTAAGAGGGTTTGGAGGGAGAGGCATAAACTGCATTTTCTTTCTATTTCATCAATGAGACTATGAGAAAAACTTAAGGTCTTATTTCAAGCACTTTTTCGTGTGTATGCATTCATGGAAAATAAGAATAGGTCTCAGGCTGATCTTAGAGTAAAGCAAATTAAAATTAGTGTTTTGATCTCAACGTATTATAAATTAGATAGTAGCCTCAAGATTCTTAGTCGTTTTCTAAATGCCTGTCATGAGGAAATATGCATAGCTTTCCATCTTCAAGGAAAAGGCCTGAGAATTTTATTTTAATCTTCATCCTGATACATTTGCCTTTCATCGTATTTTGTAGTATAATCAGAAGCATAATCAAAATCCTATTTTGACCTTCCAGCTTCAAGAATAAGTTCTAAAAATGAGGCATTGGCAGGATGGTTATACAAAGGAAAGGAGAAATGTGGGTGAAGCAGTGAGTCAAATGGTGTTCATATTATAAATAATATAGCAACAATTAATAACCTGTTGTGACACAGGCATTACCTCATAACATTAGGTTATGGGTGTGGTCTTGTCAGTAGCGGCATTTTGTGTACGAGCTAGGCATCACCAAGAGGCCAAAATCTGGGGAGACAGTCCAAGGAGGACTACGGCTCTGAGTGAGTAGAGGGAAATATTCGCACTGATTTTCAGGGAGAACAGCATGTACAGGACACTGTGCCCACAACCGCACGAAGTATTCGCAGTGCTCCGGGACCAGAAATACAAAGGGTTCCTTTGAGCGACCCCAAAGGGGGCGCATTTCTTTAGGAGTTAGGGCCCCTTGGATTAAAGGGGCAATTCAGACCTTTGGGGAGGAGAGCCTGCTTGGGAGAGGGAGAGGGAGAGGAGTTCCAGTCCCATCTCTGGGAAGCCGCAACAAAGGCGATGTTTTGGGAGCCTATAGGAAAACCCAGTTCCGACCGAGACTCCCCACGTCAGCGAGGCCCATGGGAATAAAGTGGCTGATGCCCTGGGCGCTCTGCTGGTGTCTCTGGGCATCGCTGAGATCCGGCGTGGCTGACCTTGACTGGGCCGGCTGGCTCTTCTGTGATAGCTGTGACAGCGGGTCTTTCCATCGGTTGCTGCCACCACTATCACTACCGAAGCCCCGGGGAAGGTTTGCTGCCAGGGGCCGAATTCGCTGGGCAGAGGCCTGGGTGGCTGGGGAGCGCCCAAAGCGAAACCAGAGAAGGGAAGTCGGGATTCTGCTCTCAGTCCGCCTCCTGGCGCCAGGATCTGCAAAACTGCCACAGTCCGGAAGGAAAGGGGGTCGAAGGGAGGGGGGAGTGGTGGGGGAGGGGTAGAGAGAGGGGCGCTTACAAAGGTCCTCCCCCCAGGCCTGCACTACGCACCCCCCCCCCAACTCCTCCTCTGCGAGGGCCGGAGAGGGGCGCGTCCTGGCTTCTACAGAAGTCCAAGGTCGCTTCCCAGCGCCCAGGGCTGGGCCACTGTACACCTGTGCTCCTGTGCGCGCGACCTAGCTGTGGGTTGAAATTCCACTTCACAACCCCCACTGATACGAGATGTGAGTTTGACATCTGTTTGCCAGAGTGTTTTGCACTTAGCCTAACACCCACTATTAAGTGACAAAATCGTGGCAGCCTGTCAAAGCCAGCTGACTGGCAGCTGCTCCACTTACAAGAACCATTCAAATATTTGCAGGTTTTGAAGCTTTCGGCAGTGTTGTACCCAATCTTTCAGCGATTTAACATGTAAAATGTAAGTCAGAGTTTTAAATCTGGATTCCAAAAGGTTTCCATTTTCCATACAAAAGGGAAAAGCTTTCCGATGCCTGCTGGAACCGGTCCAACGCCAACGTACCTCCCGTTTCCCATCCCAAGATTCCTGCACAAACCCGTTGTTTTTTTTAAAAAATGTCAGGGACCAAAGTCTCTCTTCCCGTTGTCAGCAGCATCTTATGTGACAGAACTGAATTACCTTAACCTCCATGGGAATACGGTTTCGCAAAAGTAGCTTTCAAAACAAAATAATTCCCACGTAATGGGAACGTACCTGCTTTACTTGGCATTCTAAGGTTACACTTTGGGGGAAGTGAGCTGCTGGTTAATATCGGAGTTCTTTGCCGATTTCCAAAACACTCCCTCCTCTCTTTGCACTCCTAAATACTTAGTCCGATTGAGAAATAATTTGCAAATGACAGTGTTTCTCTGGATTAAGGTCCATTGAGTAAAAGTCATGCTGGTCTTTTGTCGCCACAATTAGAGCTAGACAGACAAGGACCTCCAGAAAAATGCAGCTGCCAGCAATGAAAGCAACCACGCTCCCGTCTGTGTAAGATGCATCCATGAGTACACACCCTGCGCCCTGAAACACCCAGGGCCGGACAAGCACGCCTACCGCACTTGCACTTCTTTATTTTGTTCATGTTGGTGAATATCTTTCTTTCTGGTGGGAGGGGGACATAAGTCCTCTGGGTAAAACACGGGGTCATCAATTTTAGAAAGACAGTTGCTTTGGATACATCTTCGGAGAGGATCAGAGGGTGCTAGTGTTAAGTACGAAGTGCTGACAACTTTACACAATTGAAGAGGCAGAGACAGAGGGAGGTGAGAGGAGAGAGCGAGCCAGCTCCGGCTGCCTGGCTGCCATCTCTTTGCTATAGATGCTCTTCTCCGCCCGCTGGCTGGCGGGCCGGGTGGAGAGGGCAGCACTGTCCTTCGAAGGAGCCCCGGGGCTTACCCTCGCAGTCATTTAGGGCGCAGGGAGGGTCCGCGTCCGGAGGCGGGGTGGTGGCACAGCACAGCAGGGCTCACCACCAGCCCAACCCTGCGCCCGGGGAACCTGAGGCCGCACGGCCGGGGCGACTTTTTACCTGTAGTTTTGTGTCCACAATATTAATCTTCAGTTAGATACCGTCTTTCGTTCAGCAGCTGCCGTTAGGCGCAAAGGCAAGGGAGGAAGGGGGGGAAATAAACAAACAGAAATAAAAATACACTTGGTCAGACACAAATAGGTATGTACAGATTTTCTTGAAGGTAGCCCACATCAGCCTGTGAATATCTCCTTTTTGGTCCGGAAGCAGTAATTATCTTTTGGGCCCCATTATCACTCTGAATAGTACAGAGACAAAAATAAAAAATAAAAATAAAAATAATAACCCCAGGAAACGACGGAAGCACCGCTGGGACTCCGGACTGCGGGTGGGGCGACTGACGTCCTCCCATCCCGAGGTTGGGGAAGGACCCGAAGAGCTGTTGGAGGCGCCCATGGGTAGCCTGTGTGTTGGTAGAAGTGACAGTTTTTTTATGGGGTGGAGGTGCAGGAGGCAAGGGGGGGGGGTGGTCTCAGGTCACTGCAGTTGTATTGACCCCAAATCTCTGAGGCCAGGGCGGGTCGGGGGCGAGGGTGGGGATGGGGGGG
>NW_006295821.1:800862-801225 GCF_000327345.1 Myotis davidii | reverse complement strand
TGGGGCGGCGCGGGGAGCCTGGGCGAGGAGACGCGGCTCCACCTCCCAGCTCAAAACGGCGTCGCAGCTGCTCCAGAACCAACTGCTCCATTCTATTCACTGTCGAGGAGGAACAAAAAAGTGGCTATTTATTAGAATACTTGTTTGGTATTGTTCGGCGCCACACAAAAGGCGCTTCATTATGTGGAGGGATTCCCCCTTTTCCCAGAGAGAAACAATAACTTGAAATTGTCTTTAAAGTCTTTTCTATCGATAATAAATTTCATTTTCTTGTCTCTCTCGCCTGCAGCGTGTGTGTCTGGGAGGGTGTGCGCGCGGCGCGAGAGGGGAGCATGTGCGTGTGCAGCGAGTGTGCGAGCGGGG
>NW_006295821.1:795386-800726 GCF_000327345.1 Myotis davidii | reverse complement strand
CGGGGAGAACAGGTGGGCAGCGGGGGCGGCCGCCGCAGGCGTACTCGCGCGCGGGGTCCATTTGTCATTTTCTTCTCTGCAGGTTCACTCCTCCCCTCCTCCTCCCCGGCGCTGTAGATTGGCCGCCGCCCAGCGGACCGAGACTCTGTTTCTCTCTGGGTCGCACTTTTGGGGGAGGAGGAGGGAGGTCGAGCCTCTCCATTTCAGCGAGAGAGTCAGATTCGCTGCATTTCCCGTTTTCCCGGGACCAGTGCCGCTCCTGCCCCCTCCACGAAGGCCAGAGAGCGTCCTGCGCCCCTGCTCCTGGCCGCGCCGGCTCCTGCGCTCCGCGGTGGGCACGAGGCAGCGCTGAGAACGAAATCCAAGGGTTGAAATTACGTTTCAAAAATTAACATGTTGAGCGTGTGCCATTTAATGAGCGGCGTTTGGGGCAAAGAATCAATTTAACTTTGACTGACCGGAGGTCTTGACTGTGTTAATGCTGCCACACACGCGAATCAATGAGCAGCGCGTCCTGACACTGCGAGTGACGCTGGACCCGGCGCCTGGCCGGGAACCCCGCGGGCGCCGCCAGCACTTCAATCCCGCTGGCTACGAGGGCGCTGCAAGGTGGGGACTGCTGTGCCCCAAGTTTCTGCCTGCTGAATGGGCCGCCTAGATAGGGGTGACCCCCACGCGGGCACCAAGTCCCCACAGGGCGCCCTCCCTCCTCCTGCGAAATCGCACCCGCTCGGCAACACTGTATCCACCCGCGCCTGCAGGGCGCCCGCCTCCGCCCCTGTTTTCCGGGCTCGAGCCGCCCGCGGAGAGGAAAACCACCAAGTTTCCAAGGTGAAATGGGTGTTCGGTGGTGGCTGGTGCTGAAGTCGACGGGTCGGGGCGAGGCCGACAGCCATCGACCAGGAACAAGACGAGGCTGGCTGCCTCCTCGCCTGAAACAGGTGCTCGAACACGATAGCGGCAGCCAGTCAATTAACCCATGAAAAGCCCGCTTTACTCCATCGATTTCCAGGAGCGCGGTGGGGACGGAGTTCTGGAAGCTCCTTTGTGAAGGGCGGGGGGGGGAGGGGCGGTAGCCAGCACTGATGGCTCCCCAGTTGGCACAGAGGACCCCTGAGAATCCCTGGCCTAAGGGTAGGGGGTTGTCTCTGCTGGAATTGGGACCGGGGTGCTACTCCCCAGCGCGGGCCGGCGGGGTCCCGAGGCCTGGGCAGAAGGGGTAATGTCCTGGCCAGGGCCCTCTGAGGCCTCAGCTGTGGATGCAGACAAGAACCACGCGGAAAGGAATTTTACCCCTACCCATACTTCTCCTCAGGGCTCCCACCGAACAGCCTTTCTCCCTGATGCCCTGTGTCCGAAGAGAATGCCAGGTGTGCTCTCTGAATATGACAGAAAACTTCCAGGTGGCCTGGTATTTGGGTACTGGTTGTCACGGGGAAGGATGGAGCAAAAGGCCAATCCGGATGTGGGTGTCAGCAGCTGGTGTTGGGGGCGGGGGAGGGGCGCACAGGATTGGAATAGAAAGAAGGGGTCACCCTTCAGAGGAACCTGCCCAACCCTGGGGCAGGGCCGCTGGACTAGCTGGGCCTGATTTCTCTAGGAGGAGGCCACTGGGACCCTCTCCGCCTGTGCTCCAGGTGGCTGGCCTATAGGTGCAAAAGCAGAGGGTACAACCAGCTGCAAAGAAGGGTGGTAGTCAGCCCCTCCTCAGGGCAAACTCGGCTGCGTGTTCTGAGTGCTGAGCACAATTTCAGGTAGCTAAAACAAAGAAAATGCATAGTTTCTACCCTGAGACCCCAATCCCCCTCCTCTGCTGCCTGATGGGGTCTTCTGTCCTTCTGGGGCCACTCCACAGAGCCGTGGGTGCTAGTCTAAGAGCCGTCAGTTCATAAAGGGAGAGATGGCACCCAGCAGCCAGATAGAGAGCTGGAAATTTCCCTTTAGCCAATTTTGTAGAAAACGCCACTGTTCACCCACTTTTTCCTCAGTGCCCCTCAGTTAAGATGTAGGTTTTAAAGGCTATCTAAAACTTGGCTCTTTTTTATGATCTACCCAACCTCCCTCTATCTCATATTCATGGTGCTGGGTCCCCTAAAATGGTTAATATGGGGGGATCCTTGGTGGGGGGGTGCAGGTCCTTCCCCATCCCTGCTATGGAAAGACTGCCACCGCAAATATTGACGAATGATCTGATTTCCCCTGGCAGGACAGATGGCTTCTGCCTCTGTGAGGTAAGATACAAGGTATTCACACGGAGCTAAGGGGCACCTCTCTTAGCTGAGAGCACAGGGCGGTGGTCCAATCCCGCTGCCTGAAGATTTCCAGGGACCCACTTCCTGTTTGCTGTTTTCTGAAGTAAGCAACACATGCGACTGAAAAGGCTTGAAATGGTGTCACAGTGATGTTTTAATCTCATTGAACAGTGTATTAAAGGACAAGATGTAATTTATGTGAGACGCTTCGATGAAAGGAGAGATTGGAGTGGATCGTCCTTTCACTCATGTGAACCTCATGTCACGTTTATATTGAAGCCTGTGTAGCTAATCTAATTTGCAATAACAGGGATGGCCTGTAAGAAAAAAGCATCTCTGATTTCACTGTATTTCTTTTCATATAGAAATTCCTTATGACTTGTCTCCTCTTGTGAGTGATGCCTTTTCTATTAGGGGGCTAATGAGAGAAAACATGAAAAAGGCAGTGTTTACTAGTAACCAGTGCTCTCTCCAGCGTACACCCGCTGGCCCCGGGCTCACCTGAACTTGACTGGGACACTGCACGTGCTCAAAACACTGTTGTTGTTTTTTATTTCTGTGGGGTGAACATCAATCACCGCAGCCTCCTGTATCAAACTCCACCTTCTCCCTGCACTGGGGTACAGGGCCTGCTGGGCTGGTCTGTTTAACTGCAGGGTCTGGTTCAGTTTCTCCCAAGGATTTTGGCTTTAGAAGTTAGAGTAATCAGATGCCCTATATTCTCAGACCTTAATGTTCTGCAAATTTTCATTTGAATAGTTTGGGAGGCCCTCCTCGCCAATTCCAAAAATCTTCATCCTTGCTGAGCCTTTACACTGTCTCAGAAAGAAGCCGACACACCTCCTGCTCAGATGAGGTGCTTTGTATTATTATCACATTGAACGCAAGCATTCTTCACCAATAAAAACTCGCACGCGTTAGAAAATTACAACTTTTATACAACGCAAAAAGGTGTGTTCAAACGGTTAATTACCGGGGTTTGTGTACATGAAACTTTAGCAGTGACCCGTTTAATTTTGTGGTAATTACTGACAAAATAAAACAAGGATGAATCACAATACAGTATATTTGTCTTGAAGGAGAATATTGCACTTCGGTAGTTAAGCCAAAGAGTAAAAAAAAAAAATGGGGGCGAGGGGGCTGCAGAAATATACCGTGTACATAACATTTAGGGTTAAACCCGAAGAGGGCGCGGCTCAGGTGGCTTTCTCAAGCCCATCCAAATTTTGGAAGCGCAGGTATTTTCTCCTCAAAATTTAAGGCATTCGGACCAGCTCCTCTGGCACGGTGAAGTCTCAGCTACGTGGTGTATGGACTTGTACACAACTTCTGCGGTTCCTAGAAATCTGGGAGGCAGAAGAGGGCGGGACCGCTCCTCCAGCCCGGCCTCAGCTCTGGGCCGCCCCGCGCCCAGGGGGAGGTGGGGTTTGTCCCTCGCAGGGCGCGAGAGGGATCCCTGAGGATCCCCAAACCCAAGGCCAGGCCAGGCCGTAGTTGGCGAGGCTGGATGGGGAGTAGGTAGAGTGGGTTCACCGGACGCCCCCTGGACAAATTCACTTTATGCAGACGAATTTGACGGCTCTTTTCCCTACCCGATCCCTCGTAGGACTTCTAATGACCTAAGCCCTTCTTCGTTGGCCAATCTTTGCCGCCCCAAAGTCCGGCAGCGGGTTAGCGAAGGCCAGCTAGGCCAGGCTACTGGGAAATAGCCTGGGTCCCCACTCCAGCCACGTTCCTCCCGAGCCCCGAGTCACTGGTGTGGACCCGAGAATGTGGGCAGCCTGCTGTGCCCACAGGTGCCTCGCGCTTGCGCGCCCACCGCACCCCCAGAGTCAGGGACAGGCGAGGACTGCTCTTGTCTGGGGGAACGCTGCGTCCCCTGGGCTGGCACTCGAGCAAGGCGACGGGTGGGAGCCCTGGAAGAGATCGTGTTTTTAAAGACCACCCTGGAGAACTGCGCGCTGAAGCTGCAGGCAGCCCCGTCCTCTGCCCCAAGTGGTTTGGGCTGTTGGGCACCCAGCGCCCAGATTTACCGGGCAGGTAGCCTGTCAGATTCTTCTCGCAAAGTTCCCCGCAAAAGAAGGCCTGGCAGGCGGAGCGGCGGGAGGAGCTGGAGGTGGCTGCGAGGCCTGGCCAGCCTGGCACGCAGCGACCGCCCAGCTTCGTTCTCGTCCGGGTTGCCCTCCCTGAAGAGCGCCCGCAACTCTGCCACCGCGGAGGGCGCGATGCTCCCCTCGGATCCCAGGATTTTCCTCCCTTGTCTTCTCTCTCTCATTCATAAACCTGGTGGCTACAGACGCAGCTTGAATATTGACGTCTCTCCCCCAACGGCTCCGCCGTTAACCCAATTACAGAATTCATCAAGAACTGTGTTGAATTATCTCTTTCCATACAGTATCAGCATTAGCCTAATTAAAAGCTATAATGTCTGATATAATGATTAAATCGTTAGCTCTGCTGTAGGGAAGCAATATTTTGTTTTCCCTTCAATTAGAAGCTGATTGAGGTTTTCAGAGCAGGTCAGCTGTGAAATTTGAATTATATGTGTGAGTACTGCTCACAGGGTGAGCCCCTACTCGAACGCTCCCAGAGATTCTCCAAATGCGTTCACCCAGGGAGCGAGGAGGCACAACACACACACATACACACGCACACGCACACACACGCACACGCACACGCACATACACACGCACACACACTGGGCTGTTTGCTATTCACTGCGGTTTTAGGGATCTCCACACCGATCGCTGGAGAGGAAGCTTTGCTGACTTTCGAGGGGAAGGGCTTTATTCCCCTTTCCCCGCGGGCGCTCCCGGAACAGCCTCCAAGTCCCGACGCTTTCAGTGGAGAAAGGACGGTGGACTTGTGGACTCAGGGAGGCTACAAAGATCTGCTCTGTTGCTGTCCCTAGTGGCACAGATGTCACTCCAAGTTCCGTACTGGAACGCGATTCTCTATTCCTTCTCCTTCCTCACTTCCCCTTTTTTCCCTATTTTTTTTTCTCTAAAGACAAAACAACAACAAAACTTTTGCGCTACTTTGATGCCTTTGTCTTTTGGGAACAGCGAAGCCCAGGGAGCCCGACTAG
>NW_006295821.1:793441-795121 GCF_000327345.1 Myotis davidii | reverse complement strand
CGGCGATCGCAGCCCGCTTGTTGGCTGGGTCAGGGCAGACCCACGCGGGGCCTGGGAGGAGGCTCCGCCACCCCGCGAGCTAACCCCGCGCCTCCAGGGGCTCCGGGCAGTGGGGGTTGGGGGATGGGGAGTGGAGCCTCCACCCCGCCGCCTCGGCCCGCTAGGTGTTCCTCTCCAGCCCGCATCCAACCCCACCCGCGGTCCCCTCCCACGCGCGCGCTTTCGGGTTTCTTCTCGGCCTGCGCCTCCTGTTGGAGGCCCTCGTTAGCCGCGATGACCTCGAAAGGCTCTTCTAATTAAACTGTTTTCCTCTTCTTTTTCTTTCTCCTGTGCCGCCTTCTCTTCCTCACTCAGATCGCCCTTTTCTCTCCAAAGCCCTGCCTAGGAATTGGCGGCTTTCTCGTGATTTGCCTCCTTAGAACTTTGGTCTCAACCCTTTGGAGCAACACCAGAGAAAGACTGCGCCCTGGGCAGTCCACAGAGGCGCCGACACGCGGCCTGAGTCCTTAAGGGGTCTCGGAAGCCCCTGGAGCTAGATGGTGTGAGGGCAGCGGACATAGATGGACATCTCCCCGGAGGGTGTCACCAGGACAGGCAAGGCAAGGGAGACAGGAAGAACGTGTCGTTTTCTTCCCTGTGATCTTTGTCTCCCCAAAACTCCTAACCTGTCCATCTCTCTGCTTGCTGGGAGCTTGAGTCTGGCGCTGGTACAGAAAGTAACCTCTAGATGCCTGAAAGCTCGTTTCATTAAAGATTGCTAGGGGCAGGGCGACGATTCTGTCCAGTGATCTCACTACTTCCCAGATTTCTCCTGAACACAACATAGAGGTGGGCAAAGCAAAATCTAAGTTTGCATTACTCTAAATAGGTAGTGTAAGCTAATGGTGTTAGATTTAAAGTCTAGAACTCAATCTATTTGAAAGTCAAGGGCTCGTGTATATTTCCTAAATACATCACATACATATGTATGCATGTGTATTGTGTGTGTACACATGCATATAAACATGCATATATTGTATATATGGGTGTGCATATGCACACATGTGTATATATTCACATGCACATTTTCTATACATATACCCTGTATGTATATCGATGTATATATGTATGCATACATTCTATGTATATACACTTGTGTCCATATATCCTGTGGGTACACATACTGTATATGTATGAAAATATTGTGTATACGCGTGTACATATACATATACATCTATGTAATTTCTTCTAATGATGGCTTTGATTTGAATTTTCTTTAAGGATCATTTCCATAAGTGAAATAAAAAAAAAAACAGCATCTTTACTTATCTGCATTCCAATTGGATCTTCCCTTTGGCATTTTGAGCACAGAGGCACAATGAAGTTTCTGAATTGCCAAGAGAGCAAATTTGGTCAATCAACAGTGAAGTAATCCTTCGATAGTGGTCTGGGATCTGGCGCTTCTGGTAAATAGTGTAGTCTGTCTTCAAATCCTCCAGCGCCTGGCCTTTGAGAAAGTTCTGGGTTTGAAGGAGGTTCTTGCCAAACGGGGGATGGAGAGGAGGGGGAGAGATACAGAATAGGGAGAAGATGTGTTTTTCAAACTGATTTTGGACTGTTTTCTCTATTTTTAAAGAGTTGCTGGGGAGAAGGGTCAGAAGGAGCAAGAAATTGAGGCTCCCAAAAGCCATTACCAGCGGG
>NW_006295821.1:790993-793411 GCF_000327345.1 Myotis davidii | reverse complement strand
CAAGGCACTGAGAGGTCTGGCACTGTACTGCGTGCCAGACCTCTCAGTGCCCCGCCACTGCCTAATTGGCACTGGCAGCAGCTGCCAATCATCTATCACTTGGCAACAAGTTATACCTGCAGCTTCAGTTAATACTTATGCACATGGGCACCCATAGTGTGTGCCCACTTGGGCCCAGGGAACATCTCCTCACTAAAAAGGACTTACTGAGAGCGCCCCAAATGCTAAGCACTAGTGCGATCTCATAAAAGGCTAAACCATTTACTTCCCATTTAGGTGCTCTGGAAAACAAGGGTAATGTCGTATTTGGAAACAATTTTCAGGACTATGTAGAAAGAAACTAGACCATTTCAAAGTCAGCGATCCAAGTTCCCAAAAACATAAATCATTCCTGCAATGCACACTGGAGTGCAGGGTGGTTATACAATAAATTGCTCCATTGATATGGAAAATAATGTGCCAGGCCTGATTCATACAAAGTATTTTCAGGGGGTCTTAGGCTATTTGGTTTAAAATCTAAATTGAAAAGCAGAGGAAAGAAATCTTTCAATGGCTAAGTGGATAATATAGTTTATAATTTGTAAACCATTTCCTTTATTTCAGTCTTGCTGACTTTCCATAACACACTGGATCTCACTGCACACCCATCGCCTCTTAAATTATCAAAGGAAAAACGGATCTATAGTATTCTTAAACAATATTCTTGTTCTTTTTTTTTTGTTCATTCACAATGTAACTGATATTTGGAGGTAGTACATGAAACAAATAAAAAGATTTAACAAACTCGATGGGTGAAATAAGAAGCTGGATGAAAACCAAGTTTATAACCTAGATATTTAGTGAAAGATAAATATGAAATGACATTTCCTTTCTAATATAATTATATATTTTTCAATGAGTTCACTATTAAATGCTGAATAGCCTGAAATGAAATCAGTTTAATCTGCAGAGACCAATTTACTGTTGCATTGCATACTATAGCAACCTTGCAATAATAATAAGCTACAGTAATAATCATAGTAATTGACAGGAAAGAAGGCATTATCCCTGTACTGTGGACAAGGAATAGGGTCAGGAAATTCACAACCTCAGACTTCTTCTTTAATTGAGGACAGAGAGTTGGGGGGGCGGGGAGAGTGGAGGTGTGTGTATTCACTGCCCAACATACTTAAACAACCTTATTACTTCCCTAATGATCATGATCATATGTGTGTTTACTTCTATTTCAAGAAGGTCAGTCTCCCGCTTCGGTTAGGTTCCACTTCACCCACCAGCCATCTCCCAAGCACCTCCCACTCTGGTGCTCACGGAGACGCCCCTGTTACTCCCTGAGGGCGCAGGAGGGGTGCGTGGTCTCTCCCGGGTTTTCCGTCAGAAGTCTTTGGGCTCTTTCCTATCATCGATCACCCGGATGGAAAAGGTGCCCCGAGTGCAATGATGTTATGTTAGATACTGTGAGGTTTATGAGTTATAATCACAGGTGGATGTTTCAGCCACTCCCGAACCGAACCTTTCATTTGCATAATGCAAGAAAGCGGTATCTGTCTCTTGGTCCCCAAACCCCACTTTTCCGACTCGCTTCCTGGAGGCCTTGCTCCGTTCAGGCAGTTTGGGAAATTCTTAAGCAAACAGTTTGTGGAAGATGCTCTCCTGAAGAGCGTGGGCTACCTCATTCTTGTGCGATTTTAAACTTTTTCAACTGTTGTTAAGTAACTAGATTCCAGATAGCTCTTGTTTTCGAGCTTACTAGAAATTCCATTTTAGGAGGAAGAAGCGCCAAGCTGAGGAGAGTGTGTGACTGTAACAGCCAGGCTTATTAAAAGAGATCCTTAAAAAAAAAAAAAAAGTTCAGGGCTAATGCTAAAAAGAAGCTGTGCAGCCAAGCCCCACACAAATGCTCCCCCGTTACGGGGATTACTGGGGCCTGGATTGTGAAGGCCTTGCCTACGAGAGGGGGCACTGGAGAACTTGAGAACACGCTGCAGTGGAGTACAAATCCTTGGGAGGGCGAAGGGGACTGAGTTGCCCAAGCCTCGCAGGAGATCCCGAGGGGGGCTTTAGAGCGGCGGCCAGTATTTCCCGCGCCTGAGGTCGCGCCCCTCCTTTCCAGCCCTGGGGCGGCGATGAGTGCGGGTTCCTGCCACAGTTGCCAACTTTCCCCCTTCCCAGCTGGCGCAGAGTTGGCGGGCGGTGGGCAGAGGAGGAGCTGGGTCAAGGATGCGCTCGGTTAAACGTGGCCGGGGGCTGTATTCCTTACCTACCCCCCCTCCCCCCACCCGCCCCGAACGATTCTGTCTCCGTCTAGCTTTTAAATCCAGGCGATAATCACGCGGAGCGCGCGGGCTGGGAGAGGTGAGGGTGAGCTCGGAGTTCGCCACCGCCGCGCGCTCTCAGGAAGCAGCTCGGCGGTGACCCCCT
>NW_006295821.1:790115-790753 GCF_000327345.1 Myotis davidii | reverse complement strand
CCCCCCTAGGCACCTGGGACCCGCACATGCCCAGCGCACGCGGCGCGCCGCCCAGCTAGAAGTTGCATCCCCGGAGTTGGAGGCCGCTGAGGACCGAGTGCAGCAGGAAGGAGACGGCGCCGGGCGACAGCGGCCGACGAGGAGGAGACGAGAGTCCCGGATCGGGGCCCGCGCATCATTCTCGTCCCCCAAAGTGGAGCTGCAACTTGGCCACGATTGCACCTGTTTGCACTGCTCAACCGAGAGCGACCCTGCAGCTGCTGCGGCGGCGAGGACAGCGACCACGGTCATCACCCTCTTTGGCAAGTGGTTTGTGCACGAGGAGAAACTTTCCACCTGTGAGCGGACCGGCGCTGAGTGCGTGTGGTTTTTGCCTCTTTTTTGTTTTTGCCTCCACCTCCCCCCTTCTTCTCTCCGCTAAGACCTCTCCCCACACACCCATCCCCAGGTATCGCTCTGTTTGAGTCCCTCTCCATCTCCCAGCCCCCCGGCCGTCTATGCTCCAGGCCCTCTCTGCGTGGTGCCGGTGAACCCGTGAGCCGCCCCAATGTACAGCATGATGATGGAGACCGACCTGCACTCGCCTGGCGGCGCCCAGGCCCCCACGAACTTGTCAGGCCCGGCCGGAGTGGGCGGCG
>NW_006295821.1:789753-789969 GCF_000327345.1 Myotis davidii | reverse complement strand
CCCGGACCGCGTCAAGCGGCCCATGAACGCCTTCATGGTGTGGTCCCGCGGGCAGCGGCGCAAGATGGCCCAGGAGAACCCCAAGATGCACAACTCGGAAATCAGCAAGCGCCTGGGCGCCGAGTGGAAGGTTATGTCCGAGGCCGAAAAGAGGCCGTTCATCGACGAGGCGAAGCGGCTGCGCGCCCTGCACATGAAGGAGCACCCGGATTACAA
>NW_006295821.1:785245-789019 GCF_000327345.1 Myotis davidii | reverse complement strand
CCAGACCCAGGTGCCCGGCCCGGCCCGGCCCCGCGCGGCCTTGCTTTTGTGCAGACGTTTCCACCTTCTTTCCTTCCAGGGAAACACTGGCGACGAACACTAGGTGACACCACCCCTTGTCCCCCGCTCGCCTGTCTGGGAGCTTCTGGGAACGGCTAGGCGCGGACACAGCCGTGCGTTTTAGACTGAACTTGGTGTTTTCTTGAGACTTTTTGTACAGTATTTATCATCCACAGAGGCTGGAAGCGTTTCTTTGCTGGAGGGGACACAAAGACCTAGCCAAGCAAGAGGCGACTCCAACTTTTCTATCCCGCCGGCGCGCTCACGCCTGTCCTGCCTCGCTTCCTGCCGGCGTGTGGTCGCCCGGGAGCTGTTCGCATTTGTTATCGGTGTAGTAAGGCAGATCCAAACACCGGTTTTTCGTAGTTGTTACCACTCTTGGGTTGGTTTGTTAATTTATACAAAGAGATGCCCCCACCCCCTTTCTGATGGCAGCGTTATATTCTGAGTTTTGTAAAACTTTTCTGTATCTGAGCTTTTCCATTTTTTTTTGTTTTGTAATTATTTCTTGTAAATGCATTGTGAAATTTTAATTTTGGCGTTTCAGCGTGGGGAGGGGTATTCAGATTATGTACATAGTTTCCTAAAAAGCCTTTCTAGTAAAAAAAAAAAAACGAAAAAGATAACCCCTCTTTAAAAACGCATCGAGTCAATAAATTTAAGAGAGGTAAAAAACAAACAAACAAACTCGGTTCTTCCCATAAATTTGAAACGTGCTCATTGTATATGCATGTTTTACGGGCTCCAAATACAATTAGTAAGTCTAAGGAAGGAGAAATTATCAGCATGGTTTAAGAGCGAAGGGAAACCCAGGGGAGAGGGTACGATTTTTATGGAGCTTCATTCAGTGGAAGGGAAAGAAGTTAAAACCAATAGATTGTTTTGTAGAGTTTACAGTGTTCATACAGAAGGGGAAATAATTACAAGAAAAAAAGTCGTTATCTACTCCGGCCCTTCGGTGTGTTTGTATCTTTGGGCCGGCACTGCGGGATTTTCTGATTCCTTCCTGTGGGCTTCGCATCCTCTGGCCGGCCCCAGATCCGTGCCCCCAGGAGAGAAGAGCCCCGTGGCGGGACCAGGCCAAGGTTGGATGACAAAAGACCACTGCAGGGGCACGAGGGCCCCAATTTCCCCGCAATTAACAAGATTGCAGGTGGAATTTATCTAGATTTGGCTCAAGGAAACACAATCTCTGAACCAAAATGTACTGTAACCAAGCCCCCTCCATCCCTCCCTCTGGCTTATTTCTCCTTGAGAAAGAGCAGAATAATTTTGTTGGATTTTCGCACACAGACACAAAATTGGCCACTCTCTCCCCCACCCCCATCCCCAGTGAACTGGGATACAAGTTGCTAACCGATGTGAATGCAAAATGCGGTGTTTATTATTCCTGACCATATCTAAGGTTGGTTAACGCTTTAAAATTTTTAGTTATATTTTTTCTAGGTGTTTATTGGTATATTGAAGTTTTTTTTTCTGGAATTTAAAGTTTTCTGTAAAACTTTGTCTTCAAGTAATCTGACAGCATTAAATATTGAATTTAAAAGTTATACTGTAGCAAATACGTTTTGAAATTAGTCACAACATAAAAGTGAAATTATATTTTTGAAAAAAAGAAACCTTTAACCCAGATCAAAATATGTTGATTTCTTCAACCCCCTCATTTTCTCAAAATCTTTTCTCATCCTGGAATGAGTATAGACTATCCTTCCAAAAATGGGCCTATCTTGGTGGGTTAATGAGAACCACATTCAACCTGCATTAAAGAATAGCTTTAAGTAAAATGCTAACCTGACAATTGATGTGTAATTTTTTTGGAGTCATTTTGATACTTTTACTTAAACCACCCATTTCTTAAAGTGACTGCAAAAAAAAAAAAAAATGTCGACTGCTTCTTCCAAACCAGATAATAAAGCGCCCCCCCCCCTTTCTTTCTTTCTTTTTTTTTTTCCTGCTTTAGCAGGAAAATAATCTGATCCTTTATGAAAGTGGCTCCTAAAAGTGTTTGGATATATGTGGGTTGCTAAGCAGAACAGCATCATAAGATCTGGGAATAAATGCCACACACAGTCTCCTCTGGGAGAGAAGCTTTGGGAAATTCTGTAATGCTCTGTTAACTCACCAGCCTACATAAGGGCCAGACTTCATTTACTCTGATATTCGCAGAGTTAAATGGACCCCCTAGTTCTTTTGATAACTCCCAAGCTAGAAACCTCTCCCTGCACTTACTAAAGTGGCAGACAGATGTGTGGCCGTGCTCACCTAAGTGTATGCCCAAGTTTATATCTATTCTCAACTCTTGGCATCTAAGTCTTAGCTCATCACACCTATTAGTAATGTGGGTCACACTTGAAATGTTTGAGACTATAAAGGTTGCGCAGTCTGCTGGGGACTCCAGGCAGACCTGTCGGTTGGTTTCCCAGAAGATGGATTTAGAGTTTGGCATTTTTCTGTATGTGCCTCATACATAGTCAGCTGAAACATTCAATGCCAGGTACCCAAGTCACTTGTTAAAAACCCAGAAAGGACTTAAAATACGAATCCCTAAACTGCAGCAAATTTGTTTGGTTGGCTAGAAGGACAAGGAGAAAAATTCTTTAATGACTTCATTTAAAAACAATATGGGATGGGGGTGGGGTGGGGGAGGAGAGAGATTGGCTAGGATTCCTCTCTCAGGAAGAGATCCCATCAGGCCCGCATTGTTTCTCCCATTTAAATTCACGGATTTATTCCACTACAGAACCAAACTGTGAATTCAGTTCTTGCCAAGGTGCTCCCCATCATATTCATGAAATATTATCTGATGGTAATTGTTATATGATGGCTTCAGGCGCTTCCTAAATCGTGGGATGGTATTTATATTTAGTTTGAAACCCGTGTGGAGAAGCGCGGACCGGACTATTTGGGGGCCTTTACGAAGTTTGCATAATTTCCAGCGGGGACAACTGCGGGAATTCTTCATACGCAGGCCTTTGCGCGCAGCCGGGCTCTCTTAGCTGAGGGTAGCAGGTTTTGCTGGAGGGTTTTCCCGCCTGTCTCTTAACCCCCTCTACACCACCTCATCTTAAAAACAAACAAACAAAAAAACCCAACCACTTGGCCCCTGTAATTGTTGTTAGGACTTTGAATCACCTCCCGCCAAAGAAACCCACCAGTAGCTAGAAATGAATTAATCTTAAAACCAGTAGCGGGTACTGCGCGCCTGCTCTGCAGATGCGTGTCGGGTAGCGTGACTGATAGGTCTATTAAAATCATGCATGTGGGAGAAGAATAGCGCGCATATTCACGCATTTCATCTTCCCGACAAAGACTGGGCCACGCAGATTTCTGTCTCCGGGAAATTCTGGTTAATTCGAGAAACTCGTCGCGGGTGGCAGGCCCCTGGAAGGCGCGCTCCAGGGCGACCAGGGCTCCCGCACCCGCCGCCCGCGGCCCCCGAGCTGCCATCCCCGCTTCCGCAGCCTGGCCCGCGAGACAGAGGCTCCAGATACGTCGGCGGTAAAATGTAATCATTGGTTTGATTCCTCGGAAACTTCGAGTGAAAAGCAGACTTGGCCTTGGCGCAGCTCTTTTTCCAGCGTGACTCTTTGGCGGGATTGAAAGGCCGGGCCAGGAAGGAAGGGGGGAGGGAGGCGCGGGCTCCCCGAGGCGCGGAGCCCAGGAAAGTGGGCCCCGGTTCTGGCCCCCCAGTCCTGCAGGGTCGGGAGTGCCGGC
>NW_006295821.1:784372-785039 GCF_000327345.1 Myotis davidii | reverse complement strand
CTCTGGCTCGGTTCACAATTAAGCCTGAGCAGTGGGCGACTTCCAGGCCTTCGCTCCTCACCCTGCTCAGTGCTTTTCCTCTCCACCTTTCAGAATCCCCTTTCAGTCGCGTTGTCCATTCACTTCTCCTTTATTTCCTCTTCGCCTCTCCCTTCCTCTCCTCGCTGCCTCCAGCATCCCCCCTTCCCTTTCTCTCCGGCCTTTTCTTTGTCTCTACTCGCCGCCTCCTGGATCCTCCAAGGCTTGGCCCCTGGTCGTCCCGGCGGAGGTCCCAGGACGCTCCCTCTGAATATTGGGCCAAGGTCGGCAGGTGCCTGGGAGCTGCCGGTCCCCAACTTTCCCTCGGCTGCGTCCCCACGGGCTCGGAGCGGGTGGGGCTGGGGGTCCCAGGTGCCTGCTTGGAGCCTGCGGCCTGGGCGTCCGCCCCCAACTCACTTGAGTGCCGCCTGGGCTCAGAGGCCGGGCGGGGTGTCAGCCGCCAGGGGGATTAAGATGACCGATGCAAGGGAAGAGGGCAAAGTGTTTTTGTGTTTAAAGAGGCCAGGATTAGTGGAGAGAAAGTCCTGACCCGAGGTCAGCTGCAAGTCAAACCCTTTTACAATCAGCCAGCGGAACAAGCAGGTCTCCGGGACTGGCCGCAACAAGTGGGAGAAAGGAGGGGGAGGGG
>NW_006295821.1:780873-784223 GCF_000327345.1 Myotis davidii | reverse complement strand
AGATCCGCACCCCGGGGCTCAGCAAGTGGAGGGCAGCAGGGAGAGGGACACACCGCATCCCGGCCACAGCCCTCGCTGTAGGGGCGCGGGTGGCGGGAATCAACGCGGCGCGGGTTGGAGCTTCACGGGGCGGAGGCAGTTGGCCCATCAGAGTTCTTTTAGAATGCCCGCATCTCCCATTTCCTGAGCCGTCTTCCGTCTGCTCCTCCGACCCAGCCCGGAGAGAATGCTCGCTGGGCTCTGTCTTAGAAAAGCCACCTCATTTCCATGAGAAACCAAAACCAAAAGACTGGATCCTCGGTCGCTCTGCCTTTAGCGTTCTTCTTACAGGCTCTCCAGCAATCGTTGCCTTACTTAGGTCTTTGCAAACCTTGGCGTGCGTGAGTGGCAGTATTGGGAAGAAGGGAATGAAATAACTATATTAAAGCTGTCTCTAAAACCGCATTCTCCGTCCAGGTGGAGGAATGAAGCATGGCATGGTTCATCAGGAGAGAAAACCTCGGGGCTCACCTGAAAAGTAATAAGAATGAGTTGGAGGTGGAGGATGGGGGGTGTGGGTGGGGGGTGGTGTCAGGGAAGAAGCAAGTAAATAGTGTATCTTCCTTAGCAGTCACGTTGGGAGTTTGTGCTGAAATAACTCCATCAAGAGTTTTAACAAATATGAAACACAGATAAAGAACCCAAACAAGTGATGTGTCCAAAGATAGAAAGAGGTCATCTATTTTGATAATCAAAAACAGGATTGCCAGGTTTTCCTCTAAAGTGGCTTTTCATGTTTAAATATAAAAACATCAACAAGAGGGGAGAGAGAAAGAGAGAGAGAGAGAGAGAGAGAGAGAGAGAGAGAGAGAGAGAGAGGAGCAATTTTTAAAACAACACAAAACAAATAACTCCAAGAAAACTGACACATAACAACAGCCTAGCCTGGGTATGCTGGGGTGCTGAATGGGTTTTGGGTTCCAAAGCAAGTAACAGATTGTTACTTGGTAAGTTGCTAACTGCAACCTATGGGGAAAATTTGCCTGTGGCAGAAACTCTGGACATTGAGTAATTCTGAGTGTCCCGCAGGCAGCTCCCCTCCCGAGGATTTAATTGCCCCGCCACTTCAGAACAACCGTATGGGTACATTAAAGATGTTGTTTGTGAGGAACAGCAGGTCATCACATGCAAAGCCTCGAAATAGTCAGCCAGTCAAATCAGTGGAAAAAAAAAATCCGCTTTTGTTAGATTTTGCCGTTTCAGGAATTAGGCATTCACTGCAGAGCTGCAGTTTTGAGAAATTGCAATGTCAGGCATGTTCCCAATGGGGAAATATTGTGAGAGTGTGGAGGAATGTAAGATTGGGTTTGACAATGGGGAAACTGACAAGAGTTATCACCCAGACATTGTTTTCTCTCCGAGCACCCCCGAAACGCTAACTAGAGATGATATCTAGTGGCAGCAATAACACTCTATGTTTGTCCTACACACTTATAAGATATGAAAACAAGAGTCTGAGACATCTAAAGAACTGACCCAGGATTTCACATGACGAATGCTGCAATTGATAGGGCAAAGCGCCTCATGGCAATATAAAACCTACACACAGTGTAGTAGCAGTGTCAAGAGAAATTCAAAGCAGTGGCCAACTTATATTTTTTATTTCTAAGCAACGGAAGAGGTGAAAATCCAGGTGAGCATGTTTTAAAGGATTTAGAAACCTCACGCTTTTAGTTAATCCAAACTCTTAGGGGGAAATTTCAGTAAATGGGGAAACCCGAACTTGGACAGTAAATTTAACATGAACATCCACATAGATGGAGAAGCAGGAGCTTTGTTCTTTGTGTTAGAAATTGAACTGAAGAGTAAAGTTTATCCTTGAAAAAATTGGGCCATTTGCATTTTTACCGAGAAATGACATACCTGCGTTCAAAGAAAAGGAAGGATCAATGTGAAAAGTTAGTCAATACGGTATTGATAGTATTTCTAATCTTGGTTGAATGGTAATACAGCCACGTGGGAAAGAAATAAGAATTGGAATAAGACAACTACTGCAGTAAAAGCATGGCTTGTCACAGACCGGCTCCAGGTCCTTGGTCAAATGTCCTTAACTCTGAGTTCATTTTTTTCATATGCAAAACAGAAATAAAACCAACTTCATAAGAATATAGTCAGGATTAAGGATCTAACATGTATGCTGTGTCTAGCACATAATAAATCCTCGATAAATGGTCATTTGACTGTGTCAGCTCAGGTAGGGGTAAAGAGGAGAATTGAGGCCTTAAGTGCCAAATTTGACCTAGGTGGGAAACTGATAATTGTACAAACCAATATTCCCATTCACTCATACTAAGAACAATTTCTCTTTAGCATTACCTGACAGTCATCATAGTCTTTCCTTCATCTGTTCAACAAACATTTGTTACCAGTGCATTGTCTGTTCAGGTTATTATAGAAGCATGTGTTATGAGTGTAGCCTTTTACCAGATACCGAGAATGCAAAGGTCAACCCGAAGGGGCTCACTGCCCAGTGGGTGAGACTAATTGTCACATAGGCAAGGGCTACAGTTGTGGGACGGAAGTACATGCCAAATGCTACCTGATCATGTGTGCCCACTATGAGGGAGTCAGAGAAAGCTTCTCAGAGAAAGTGAAAGCTAGTCTGGAAGCTGAGACAGCCTAGTCCTGCTCTAACACTCCCTACGAAGGATCTTCTCATGAGGTGTGCACACTATTATGTTAAGCACCGGTGAAGACTGCAATATAACTTTGAGCAGAGTACATCTGATAACTGCTTTGTTTTCCAGTGAATGGCTGGGCCAGGTTTGCTTGGAATTGTCAAAGATTTAGACTTAGAGATTCACTAGGACAGTGGTCTTTCACCTTCAAGGTCTACAGGACACCAGAGGAGACTGTGACAAATCCATTTCTCAGACCCAGTGCCTCTGATATGCTGAGTCCGGGGTTCCAGTGGGACTCAAGGATCTGCACCTTCTTAGGCAGATTCTTTCTCAGAAGATGCTGAGGCAGGTCCTGGACAACACCTGGAAAACCCACATTAGGAGATGGGCCCAATAGATGCTAAGACTGTATCTAAAGCATTTAAAAGCGAACAGTTTAGTACATATAAAATGCTCTCACTTAATTGTTCAATACATGATTTTTGGGGAAAAAAATTAAATTAGTGGAAGAAGAAAAATATTTTAAGCTGGTACCCTGGCTGGTGTGGCTTAGTTGGTTGGCCATTATCTCATGCACGGAAAGGTTGCCAGTTCAATTCCCAGTCAGGGCACATGAGGGCTTGATGGTGGGCTTGACCCTTAGTAGGGGACATGCAGGAGGCAGCCAATCCATGTTTCATTGTCACATTA
>NW_006295821.1:756559-778999 GCF_000327345.1 Myotis davidii | reverse complement strand
TATATTTAAATTTAAACTGGATTATTAGAATCTTGTAAATAGTAAAGACTGACTGATTTACTGATTTGCTTTAAATAATGGACAATTAAAGGGACTAAACAATGTCCCATTTTGTATCTTATCAATTTCTAATTTTACCAAACTAATTTGTGTTTACATAGGTCTGTACAGCCCTTATGAACACAATATGGGCCAAAACATTCACATCAATTCATTGAGAGTTAATTTAATGGCATTGGAAAAGTAGAAGGGCATTTAACAGTGCACATGAGATTATATTTATAATCAGAATACTATACTATTTAACTGTCAAGTTTCTCAATATTGTAATCTGTAAAATGGGAGTATCTTGAAAAAAAAACCACAAACCTCAATGCACTAAGTACTTTAAATGTCTTTGAGAGGAAGAGGTTGTACAAATAGAGGGGGCTACCATTTTAAACAAAATAAACTAATATGTATCAGCAGTATTCTAACTAGAAAGCATGCAATTCTGTATTATGGATATTACTTTTATGCTGATCATAATAAAGACAACATTCATTATAGATACAAATCTAGGTTAAGGTGTGGTCATGGAAGATGTCAGAATCTCTTTGAGTAGCATGTGAGAAGATAATTTTTAAATGGGATATAATAAGAGAAAATGTTCTATATGAACAATCAAAAGTATGCTGATAATATAAGAATTCCAATATGGATTTTAGCTAATTTCAGGACACAAGGCATCATTCAAGACATCAGATAACCTATGCATTTTAACTAAAGCTTTTTGGAGAAAATGACATTGTCTTTGTTGACGAAATCACTCATCATTTTAATGGATAAGAATGTCAATCCAAATAATCAGGTACCATGAATAGTGGGGAAGGCAGAGTTTCTGAAACTCTCATTTTGATTATTATCACATTTTATGAATACCGTTGCTGCTACCATAATTATAACATGCATGTTCCTTGTATATTCCCCACCACATCCAGAACTATAGACATTTGTCACCACATGGTTTACATAGAGAAAATAAAATCCTGTCCTCAGAAACAAAGAAAGAATGTACTGAAATGGAGTTGTTTAGAACAGAGTTAATGAAATGAAAGAGAAATAAAATTTAGGCTGATTCTTAACGCTGTCTCACTCATGGGCAAAACCAGTCGACAAAGCATCTTTGTGGAAAGTTGGTAGAAATCCTGGTGCTGGAAGTGTTTGCAATGAAAATAGACAAAAAGCTGCTGAACATATTTTAGCAAGGCATTGGCATATGAGCGTACATGTTAGTATTTTACCATCTCTAATTCACTCTGAGTTGCATGGATTTAAATCTGATTATGTTAATCAGAGTAAGATGTTAATGTAAAACATTTCCTGTTGATTTTAAAAAATAAATCATTTATATTAATCTTTCAAACTGAGAATGCTACTAGAAATATATTCTCAATTTTAAAATACTGACTATAAAATTTGGATAACAAACTAAATTATGCACTTGCTAAGGGAAATTATATAAAAGGCTCAAAATAATTAAACCAGACTTTATTATCCAAAATGAATATGTAACCTGTAGTAACTATTTACAGAAAACTAAGATTGTATTTAAAGTCACAGCTCAAATTTAATCATGCATTTGCATTAAAAATAGGCCATTTTAAATCAATCTATAAGTTACAAGTTCAATCTAATTTGAACAGCTTAAGTGTCAACTGAATTTGAAGCAGTTAGATTCTTTAAATTAGGTTTGAGGAAAACAGAGCATTTATAAGAACATTTATAAGGCGAAGTCTTCACTTTAGGATAAAAAAAAATTAACCAAAAAAGTGTCAGCCTGCCAGGAACCTTGACCACTCTCAGTTTCATGGAGGTGAACGCTTTCCCTTGTTAAAATAATATTCTGAGGGCTCAGATGTGCCTCTGGGCAGAAACCACATGCAAACTAACACGCTCAACCAAGCCTCCTGGAGGACAGAAATTCTGTCTGGCTTGATTTTTTTCTCTTTTTAAAATGCTTATTTCAAGCATCAACACAGTTCCAGACACACTGTGGTGGGACAACTACTTATTGAACTCCATCAGTAGAGCAGGGCCTAGCAGGGAGTTTAGCCTGCTGGTAAGGAACCGGTACTGCGAAGGGTTACCTGCTTCACCCCAGGAGGCCCCGCCTACACTCCCAGGAGCAGAAGAGCCCCTCCCTCCCTTCCTGGCCAAGGTCACCTAATGGTGCAAAGAAGAAAAGGCACCTCAGCGACTTAGCACAGTGCCTGGATACTGGGAGCAGTAGTGCTTCGCAGCTGTTGTCCTTGTTATTAAGGAGATACAGAAAGCAAACTCCAGTTCTGTGGCTTGACACTTGGATACCAGAAGTTCTATAAGAATAAAGAACTCCCTTGAGGTGGAAATAGGTGGACAACTAGTCCCAGCCAGATCTGTCTTCAGATGCCTACCTTATTATCCTTCTTTGTAATACTCTTTGTTGTGTATGAATTCAACTGTGTAACTTGCTTGTATGTTTAAAATGTACCAAACTGAAAATTTATTTCTATAATTAGAATGCTGGGTGTGAGAACAGTGCAAAGTAAAGCAAATGGGCACCTACTGTGGGTAGCAGGGCAGTGCCAAATGAACTGTCCCAATTTTGTCCCCTATTCCTATACTTTCCCAAACTGTGAGCTGAGGCACCCCAGGGGCCCCACAGAACTCAGAGGGATGGCTTAGGCTAATTTTAAATTCCTAGGGAAACATAATGCTAGACACCTATAGTTACTATAGGTGGTGTGTTCATTTTGGGTGATAAGGTATTGGTTTAATTATTTTAAGAGTTTTATATAATTTCCCTTAGTAAGTGGCTAATTTAACTTATTCAAATTTCACATTTTTTAAAAAACAGAATATATTTCTAGTAGTATTCTCATTTTGAAAGGCTAATATACATGCCTTATTTTCAATGAGAAGAAAGTTTTTACATTAATATCTTACTCAGGCTAACATAATGAAATATAAATGCATGAATTGAAGATGGCAAAAGACAGGATTTTCTTATTTTTGGATGTTGTGGGCAATATACAAGGAACATGCATGTGATAATAAGTAATAGCAGCAATGGTATTCATAATATGTAATAATGATGGAAATAACCAATCAATTCAGTACATGAAGGTGGCAGTTCAAATGATAGAAGGGGACAATATGAGTTATAACTGTTACTCTGACATCAAAATATTTAATTAACATTTTCATTTTTTCAAATAATTATTTTTATCTTATAGGAGTATTATCTATACCAGGGGTGGGCACACTTTTTGACTTGAGGGCCACAATGTGTTCTTAAACTGGACCGGAGGGCCGGAACAAAAACATGGATGGAGTGTTTGTGTGAACTAATATAAATTCAAAGTAAACATCATTACATAAAAGGGTACTGTCTTTTTTTTCAATAGTTTTATTCATTGCAAATGGGCCAGATCCGGCCCGTGGGCCGTAGTTTGCCCACAGCTGATCTATACTAATAAAAGGGTAATATGCTAATTAGACCAGGAGACCTTCCGGGTGTCCTTCTGGACAAAGCCATGGTGGCAGGATCAAGGCAGAAGTGGTTGGGGCGATCAGGCCAGGAGGGGAGGGCAGTTGGGGGTGATTAGGCCGGCTGGGGGTACAGTTGGGGGTGAGCAGGCCAGCAGGAGGGGTGCAGTTGGGGGCAATCAGGCCAGCAGGCAGGCAAGTGAGTGGTTAGGAGCCAGCAGTCCCAGATTGTGAGAGGGATGTCTGACTGCCAGTTTAGGCCCGATCCCACAGGGGTCGGACATCCCTAAACCGGCAGTTGGACATCCCCCGAGGGGTCCCAGATTGGAAAGGGTGCAGGCCAGGCTGAGGGATACCCCCCCATGCACGAATTTCGTGCACCAGGCCACTAGTTTGTATGTAAGTAGGAGAAAATGCTCCCTTTGAAAGAGAAAATTATGCATAAGTAAGATACTTTCTTAAAAAACTTTTTTTAAAAATAAATTTTTATTGATTTCAGAGAAGAAGGGAGAGAGAGATAGAAACATCAATGATGAGAGAGAATCATCGATTGGCTGCCTCCTGCGTGCCCCCCACTGGAGACTGAGCCTGCCACCCGGGCATGTGCCCTTGACCATCATTGAACTCAGGACTCTTCAGTCCACAGGCCAACACTCTATCCACTGAGCCAAACCAGCTAAGGCGTCATTGCCTGTTTTAACCCAGCCCCAGGGAAATATACAAGATGGTTTTGATGTTCACTGTAAAAAAAAATACTCTTAAAAAACTCTTGCATTAAAGCCAGGACTCTGTTGTAAATACACAATTGTGTTTGAACTAGATATGATTGAAATATTTTGGTTGGATATGTTCAACATAGGAACAAGTAGAAAAAATAATCCAGGCCAGCAAATGGAACATTAACAAAATGATTAGGAACAAGAGGTTACTCAGAAGCTAGAAGTGGATACAAAGCTTCCATTTCTGGGGCTCAGAAATGGGTCACGTTGGGAAGACCAAAATATTAGAAAGACAAAAAGAGTTTGGGGGGAGGCCACCCTGCTTCTGAGAGGTGTTGTGTATTATGTATTGTTGCAAAGTGAAGGAGCTGGGTCAAAGATTGGGAACAAATGTGAAGGATCGCATCCTCTACCTAAGTGTGCATAGGATTCTTTAAAGTAAGGAGGCCTTCTAATCTGCCTGTGTATGCTGAATAGTTCCTTATTGTGGTCATTTCCTGGAGCTGCCGTAACAAAATGCCACAGACTGGGTGGCTTAAAACAAGATAAATTTATTGTCTCACAGTCTGGATCCCAGAAGTCTGAGATCAAGGTGTTCACAGGACTCGTTTCCTCTGAGGCTGTGAGGGAGAATCTGTTCCAGGCCTTTCCCTCAGGTTTTGGTGGTTTGCACACATGCGCTGTTCCTTGGCTTGTAGAAACATCACCCAATTTCTGCCTTCATCTTCATATGGTATACTCCCTGTGGGTGTCTATGTCCAATTTCCCCTTTGTTATGGACACCAGTCATAGTGCATTAGGGTCCACTCTATTGCCCTCATCTTAACTTTATTGTTTGCAAAGACTCTCTCTATATAAAAGTGTAATATGCAAATCGACCGGATGGCAGAATGACCTGTCGCTATGATGCGCATTGACCACCAGTGGGCAAACGCTCAACGTAGGAGCTGCCCCCAGCCCACAGGCTCTGATCATCTGATTGGGGCCTGCCAGCCAACCTCTTGGTCCCTCCTCCAGGTCGGCAGGCTCCAATCGCCCGATGGGAAATGGGGAACCAGGGGTGGGTAGCAGTGGATGTGGGCAGCATCAGGCCAAGGCGGGTGTGAGCAAGCGGGGCCCCACTTGCTAAGGCGGGTGCTAGCAGTGGGCCCTGATCACCCACTGGTTGCCCCATAGATTGGCTCTGATTGCTGGCCAGGCCTAAGGACCCTACCCATGCATGAATTTCATACCCCCCTCTATTCCCCGACAGACTCCCTCACTATCAACATCCCCTCCAGAGTGGGACATTTGTAGCAATTGATAAACCTGTAGTGACACATTATTTTCACCCAGAGTCCATAGTTTACATTAAGGTTCACTCTTGGTGTTATATATTCTATGAGTTTGGACAAATGTATAATAATGACATGTATCCATTATGGTATCTTACAGAGTAGTTTCATTGCCCTAAAAATACCTTGTGTTCCACCTATTCATCCTCCCTCCTTCCCTAGTTCCTAGAAACCATTGACCTGTTTACTATCTCTACAGTTTTGCTGAATATTTTCTTAAGGTAAACAGTATTTAAGATTTCTAAGGAAAATAGCCACCCCTCGTTTCACCCATCCTTACCTCTCAGTCCCGTTTCCCATCAGCAACTTGTTATAACCCTTTGGCTATTTTCCTCATTATTTCTTTCCACATTTCTGAATGAAAAGTTCATATTGCTTATTCTTGATTTGTTAATTTTAGACACTTGGGTCTTATTCATCAGAGACTGTAAAGCTTTTATGTTCTTTTACATTCTTCCAAGCTCCCTCTTTCCCAAAGTAGATGTATCATTGTTCTTTGTTAAATCAATATTCAGGGTACACCTTTGTCTGAGCATGGCAGTACTGTTTGTGGCTGAGCCCAGTGGTAACTATGAATATATATTCTATAAACTTTGTTTTCTCCCAAGTTATTAATGGTCTTGTTTTGTGAGAGTTGTGGTTCATTTACTTAGGTTTCTCTGCTCCTATAACAAATACTTCCATCGTTTACATCAAAATTGTAAACACCTTTGATACTATTTCCTGAAAGATTAAACACACCAGTAATTTGTGAGTTCAATAGCTTCATGGAGCCATATCCTACCAGACCCCTCTGTCCACATGCTCCAAACTGGGTGGACTTCTCTGAAGATGTCCACATAATGGTCATTATTACTCTTCACTTTCTCCTTCTTCCATGTAATTCTCCCATTTTCTGGACCTCATGTTTTCCCTCTTGCTTGACTTACTCTCTTGTTTTGGTAAGTTATATCTTCTAGTAGGCTGTACAACACTAGAATGGTAGTTTAGCTAGGTATAGGATTCTAGGTAAAAAATAACCTATCTTTGAGATTTTTGTCTTCTAACTTACCATGGTGCTTTTGAGTGATCTATAAAGAATATTTCTATAATCACAGAAAGTTCTATGAACAGTGTTCTAACATTCCAATTTTAGCTCTCACATTTTGGTCTATGATGCATTTTGAGTTAATTTTTGTATGTGGTTTGAGTTTAAGTGTTAATATATTTTGTATACAGGTACACAATTGCTCTAGTATCATTTTTTAAAAAAAAATATTCTTTCCCAATCAAGCTTTGGCACCTTTGTCAAAAATCAATTAATCATATAGGTGTAGGTTTGCTTTTGGACTTTTTATCCTGTTACATTGATCTATTGTTCTATCTTCATGCCAATTCTATACATTTTTACAATCACTATTGAAAACAGGTAGTATAAAGTCGCAAAATTTTTTCATCCTTTCCAAAATGGTTTTTGGTTGTATATGCCCTTTGCATTTTCATGTAAATTTTAGAATAAACTTGTAACTTTCTTTAAAAAAAGCCTTCTGCAATTTTAAGTAGGATTTTATGAAATATATAGATTAATTTATATCTTAACAATATTAAATCTTCCTATTATATTTCTCAGTTTATTTAAATCTTCTTTAATTTCTCTTAGTAATGTTTTATAATTTTCAGTGCACAGATCTTGTACATCTTTTGTCATATTTATTTCTAACTATTTAATATTTGGTTATGCTATTGTAAGTGATGCTGTTTTTGAATTTAAGTTTTTTGATTGTTCTTTGCTAATATAAAAACAGATGAGTTTTGAGTTTTGATCTTGTATCTTGTAACCTTACAAAATTTTTTCTAAGTTCTAGTAGGTTGGGTTTTGTTTTTTTGTGTGTTTTTTTGTTTTGGTAAATTCTGTAAGATTTTGGCAAAGGCAATCCTATCATCAACAAATAAAGACATTTTAATTTCTTCCTTTCTAATCAGGATATCCTTTTTTCTTACCTTATTGCACTGACTAGAGCTTCCAGTACAGTGATAAAGACATGTGGTGATAGCAGACATTCTTATCCTATTATTGACCTTAGGGGGAAGTTTTCACTATTTCACCATTAAGTGTGATGTTAGCTGTAGACCATGCTCTTTGATTCCTGATCCTTTATATTTGACTTATTTTTGTTTGCTTGCTTTTTAAAAAACTTGTTCTATAGTCTTTCTATGTGAGCTGCATTGCCTTTCGTTTGCTTTTGCCCCCTCTCTTTAGTCCTGATTTTGAAATTGAGTGGTGATGTGCATTGACATGAATCCTTTTTCATTTATTGTGCCAGGAATTTGGTGTACTCTTTCAATATAGAAGGTCATATCCTTCAAGTCTGTAAAATTTCATGAATTACTTATTTATAGTTTCTCTGTACTTTTCTCTGTTCTCTTTTTCTGGAATTCTTACTAGTTAGAAGCTAAAGTATCCCTTTCGTCCTCTGATTTTCATAATTTTTCTCTTCTATTCTATTCTCTACCCCCTCTCTTTTGGTTCTCCTTTCTTAGAGAGTTTTTCTCATGTATTTTTCACTTATTCTATTGATTATTTTTTTCAGCAATCGGTTTTGTATTCCATGACTTATTTTGTCCTCTGAGTGTGTGTGTGTATTTGTTTGCTTTGTGTTGTTTTAAATATCATGATGATTTTATTTCATGGATTTAACACCTTTTGAGTTTTAAAGAATGCTTTCTACTTACCTTGGATTTCTTCTATTCTTTCTCCATCCCTTTGTCTGGCCTGTTAGTTTTGAACCCTGTCTTTCTTATTGGAGGTTCTACAAATTCTAGTCACCCTTTTCACCTGCTAATATTTAAAAATGAGGCATCAAAAAGCTGATTGGAAGCTTTGGGAACAGGCTACGTGCTACCCAGCAGGCTTTATTGTATCCTGAAACTTGAATGATTCATTGTGGGAATGTCCAAATGTCAGTTACCTATAGTTTTCCCTGCTCTGGAATCCTTTTGCTTCTCTAGAGAAGACTTGTGCAGTTTTCTAATTCAGTGCTGCGGAAATAGATTAAGCAAAGTTTCTGAAATCAAACACTCCTCTTTGATTTCCTTCTTGAATACTCCCAAGCCCAATTTTCAAAAAAATAAACTCTGTAAGTCAAATATGTATTTATTCTATATTATTGTGTGAGAGAATTTTCAATCATCTCCGAAGGAAAAAGCATGTTTTAGAAAGTCTGTGACTATAATTCTTATTATAAATTACCTATAAGGGGGAAAAGGATGAATGATCCAGAACTCTAATAACAAATTTACTTGTGAAATGCATTCTGCCAATATAAAAGGGGAAAGTACTAAGCTAGGATCAAGTATCTTTGTTCTTACATCATTAGTTTATTAGTGTTTGTGAAGCAAGTGTTTTCAGAGATGGCATCTATAAGACACCTATCTAGATTCAGTCATTCAAGAAACAGCACCTAGTGTGTGCCCTGTTCTAACATACTAGTATAAAAACATGTCATTTAAAACCATCTCAAAGATATAGTTTGCTTTCAGTAGAATTAAGTAAAAATGGGAAAAATATTTTTCTACATTTAAGAAGAGCATAGCTGATGGATACTGGCAAGTTACAAAAGCAAAATTAAATGTGTCTATATCATACATATAAAATTATGCTGATTAAAGTGTCAATATTTGGTTTGCATATTAGTATATTTTTATAGCATTTCCTAAGGACTAATCACATACCAGAATTACCTGGGGTGCTTCTTAGAAATATGGTTTCTAAATACCATCAAGAAACAGATACTCGGATTAAATATACCTTAAAATGAGGGTGGGTGTGTCTCAGAAATCTTCATTTATTCTTTATTTTTTTAATTTTTATTTATTTTTTATCTTTATTGTTGAAAGTATTGCAGATATCCCCCACTCCCTACACACCCCTGGTTGACCTCTTTCTTTTTAAATCCTCAACTGAGGACATGCTTAGAGAGTGGAAGAGAGAGAGAGAGAGAGAGAGAGAGAGAGAGACCGAGTCATCAATGTGAGAGAGCAACATCCATCGGCTGCTTTCCATACAAGCCCCAACCAGGGATTGAACCCACAACCCAACTACGTGCCCTGACCAGGAACTGAACCAGGACCTTTCCGTGCACAGGATGATGCTCAACCAACGGAGGCACTCTGGCCGAGCAGAAATCTTCATTTCTAACAAACTTTCTAACTATTTTATCCATGAAACAGTGAGAACCATTGTGTCAGACAAGGCCTTCACTTCTTTGTGAACATATTAACCAATAAAATGAAAAAAAGATTCCACTTGAATTTTTCTAGGGCAAAACTATTTCTTATGGAATCATTTAGTTATTCTAACCTTTGGAAGTTGAATTAATTCTTTCAATATAAAAATTAGGTTTTAACAAAATTGATCTTAAGGCCATAAATACCCATTAATTCCTTAGAATTGTGCTATGATCACTTAGACTTTGAATACTATGACTGAGGAACTGTGTTCTTAATTAAAATAAACTTATGTAGCTACATGCAAGATATCTGGAGCTCCTTCTCTGTGCATTTCTTGTATCCTGCCCTCCAGCTCTCTCTTAGGTCCTACTCTCTACTCTTCGACTCCTCAGCTCAGGACTGCCTTATTCTGCATGGGCACCCCATCCTTGCATCATGGTTTTGGGAGTGCCTCCAGGCAGAAAGCTGGGCAATCTTAGGGTTCACCTCATTTGTTTCCATTCTCATAGGGATCACAGTCCTGCACTGCTCATTGTCCAACATTTGAGAATGGTTGTGTCATATATTTCATCCATTTTTATTGTTTCTTAACAGTAGAAGGTCTAGTTTGATACCAGTTTTCCATAATGGCCAGAAGTAGAAGGAAAAATTGAACTTAACTGTCAAATATAGCTGAAAGAACTGCCAGAACTTTAAAACATTTAAACAGTGAACTTTCCACTAATCCAACAAACTTGCCCAAAGAAAAATGTCCAGATAAGTTAGAATACTTGGGTAGAGAAAATTTTCAGCATTTAACAGACCAATAATTTGTCACATAGTTTCATCAAGTTCTGTTTTGGACTAGAGAGCAAGATACTTTGGTTCTTCTGGGTCCACGGCACCTGCTGGTATAACCTTGGTTCCCTAACTGTGTGCCAAGGTTACCTGGGACATGACAGCACACTCACAGACACGCTCTCTCTGATTTCAGAAATGATACCGTTAACATACCACATTTACCATATCACTTAGGAACCACTTATCAAGCAGATAAGATATTTCACCTTTCCAGGGAGACACAGTGATATGGTGGACACTGCATCAGCTACCAGACTGATGTAGTTCACAGTTTTACACTAGGTTGTGCCACATTTCTTACGACATCATCATTATGTTTGTGAAGTTGAGTTTGGGGCAGTTGCTAAAATAAAAATCAAGTAGCACACAAAAATCAACGGAGATCACAAAATGAAAGTGGTGGTGGCCAAATCCAATGGCAGACACACATGCTATTAGTAAGAAATTATGATTATTTAAGAATGTAATTAAAATATCACGTTCTCCCTTCAATTTACATATTTCAAATGTAATTAGAGTTGTTAGTATATAAGAATGTTTTAAGTTGAATCTAACTACTTAATAAACAAAAGTAGTAGGGTTTTTTTTGGGGGGGCAGGTGGGGAATAGATGAGGATCCTGTAACAAAATTACTGAGACCCTAAAGGTGCCATGAACCTAGAAAATTTGGGAACTTCTGCACTAGAGAGTCAATTGGTCTGAACATCACTGTTCCCATCTGCAAAATGCGGGAGTTGCATTAAATTGTTTTTAAGGTATATTTTTATTCTAATGCTTAAAAAATCTGTAGTTCTTTATCACTAGAATTGGTTCCTAAGTGATATGATAAATGTGGTATGTTAACGATATCATTTCTGAAATCAGAGAGAGCTAAGAAGAAATGCTAAGATTCCCAAGTTGTCTCTGAAACAAGAATCCCTAGGGCTCCAAAGGCGGGGACCATAGACAGAGATCCATGATGTTTCAAGCAGATAAGAACCATAATTTTTAAATCAGTTCAAAAACCCGTATCAACATGGATGGCTCTAGCATAAATTAAAAACACTGTATTCACTCTAGAACTCTCCACCTTTAGAAGAGGGGTTACTGAAAAAAGCCCGTGATGGAAGGATTCCATACATAACATTCAGAATGTCCATTGGACCTGGACATAAAAATATTCATCTTAAAGTCTGGTTCAAACCCTTACAAAAAATAAAAAATAAAAAAAATAAAAGTATTCATCTTTAATTTTATAACCTTTAGCTGAAATTTAGCATTTTTTTCAGCTATGAATGTAATCAACAAATCAAAGGAGTATTAGCATTACCTGGTGACAAAGTCATAAAATAATCTGTATTTTCATATCACAGTACAGTTGAAAATGTTTCAAAATACTTACAAAATACTTATACTTACAACTACTTTGAAATTGCATTAGATTTTAGACCTGCCACAGATCTTGTTTCTTAGTACATTATTGAGGTAAATTACTACTATATCACAAAATATTTGAAAATATTTTTATATTTGCATTTCAATTAGTTGTTTCCTTAGTAATCTCAAATATTAGTTTAATTTGTCATTGTGGAGAAGTTGGAACATACATAAACGTAGGTTCAATGATAGAGAGAATCTTACATACTCATTACCCAACTATAGCCCCACATTCTTTTAATGTTGCATTATCTTGTAGTTAACTCTAGGCATTATATAATTTCACCTGTAAATATTTCAGTATGTACCTCTAAAATATAAGTTCTTTTTCTTGAAGTACAATCATAATACCATTCTCATACTTAAAAAAATTAAAGTTCCTTATATCTCATCAAATATCCCAACAGTGTTCAAGTTTTCAAGTATCCATAAGTGTTATAATTTTTTAGCTTTTTAAAAAATAAGAATTCAAGTATGTTCACACTTTCAATTGGTTGATATGTCTTATAAGTCTCTTAATTTATAGACTCTGCCTTCATTTATTCTCTCTCTTTTCTTGCATTTTATCTCTTGAAATATAAAGGAAATCCTGTAGCATTTCCCACAGCCTAGGTTATGGATTTCTCCTCTATGGTGTAGTTTACCATCTTCCTCTTTCCCCTGTGTCTCTTGTAAACTGAGTGGGATCTAGAGGGTTGATGCCATCAGATTTGGGGGCGAGGGGCGGGGACAGAATAGGAGGTTAAATTAATTCTGGTTGTCAATGGTTAGAAGCCATTGATTTTCAGAGTTTAGACCCACTAGTTAATCAGAGTTTACAAAATAGATTCTTTTAATTCTATCATTCCTTATGATCTATCATCTGAATTGTTTCTACAAGGAAAAATATGTCTCACCAACTATGTGCTTCCCCAGTGCAAAATTAGTCAGAATACACTTACTTGGTTTTTTTCCTTTTGTTTAGCAATTTTCCAAATAATGAGTTGGTTCCTTTTATGCATTTTATTTGACACATTTTAAAATTTATTTTAAATATATTTTTACTGATTTCAGAGAGGAAGGGAGAGGGAGAGAGAGATAGAAACATCAATGATGAGAGAGAATCATTGATTAGCTGCCTCCTGCATGCCCCACATTGGGGATCAAGTCTGAAACCCAGGAATGTGCCCTTACTGAGAATCGAACCATGACCTCCTGGTTCATAGGTTGACGCTCAACCACTAAGCTATGCCAGCTGGGCTTATTTTACACATTTAGAAACATTACATTGAAAAGGGGTTCATGGGCTTCACCAGACTGTAAAATGGGTTAACGTCACAAAGCAGTTAAGAACTACTTTTGCCCGGCCAGTGTTCCTCAGTAGTTGAGTGTCAACCTGTGAACCAGGAGTTCAGGGTCCTATTTCTAGTCAGGGCACACGCACCAATTGCAGGCTCGATTCTCAGTAAGGGGAATGCAAGAGGCAGCTGATCAATGATTCTCTCTCATCATTGATGTTTCTCTCCTTTTCTCTTCCTCTCTCTGAAATCAATAAAAAGCATATTAAAAATACCCCAAAACTCCTACTATAGACTATTCCAAAAGATGTAGAGGTTAATGTGAGCACTTCCCTGGAGACATTCCAACCATTGCAATTGCCAGTTTCCTCATCTCCCACAGCACTTAATTTTCATCTCATGCATTTTGGTGCTTGATGCAATGCCACCTTATGTTGTATTTGAAAGATACATGTATGTCCACCCTATAGTACTAGCTGTGGTATAGAGAGAGCACTAATTTGAAGTCAGATGGTCTAATTCAAACACTGCCCATGCTACTTACTAGTTGTGCAAACAAAGGCAAATTCTTTACTTTTTTGAGCTTCAGTTTCTTCATGGGGAAAATGATTCCTAACTTGAAGAATTGTTCTAAGAACTAAAGAGGGGAACATTCTTAAAAGATTGAGACATTATTGGTCCTCAACAAATATTTGTTAAATCTAATGGTTTCCCAAAAGCAGAGGACTTGTTAATTAGATCTTTTGTGCTGATCATAGTAGAAAAGAAAGTGCTATTGTACTCTGAGATACCCATGATTTAGGGCCCTGTCATAACACATCCCCACCCTCCTCAACTCTCTCTTTCCTTTTCTCCCTCCCTCCTGTTTCTTTCTCTTCCTCTTTTTTCCCTTCCCTCCCCCCTCCTTCTCCTTCTCCTTCTCCTTCCTCCTCCTTCTCCTTCTCCTTCTCCTTCCTCCTCCACCTCCTCCTCCTCCTCCTTCTCCTTCCCCTTCCTCTTCCCTTTTCCCTTCCCTTTCCCCTTCCCCTTTCCCTCCTCCTCCTCCTTCTCCTCCTCCTCCTCCTCCTCCTCCTCTTTTCTCTTCTGCAGAAACCAGCTCTGGCAGACAGTTCCAAAGTCTGTCACTGGAACAGGTGTACAAATACTGGCACACACCACCGTGATAATGGCAACAACCACGTACATAACCCTCACTATGGGCCTGAAGTGATTCTGCGCCCTACAGCCTGAGTCTAGAGGTCATGCTCCTAACAGCCCTATGCACTGCCCCTCAAACTGAGGTCTGGACATTTCTGGATTTTTCTCTCAGTCTTAGAGGGCATTTTCTTGTCCCCACAAGAAGAGTCCCAGGCGTTAAGAAATCAGCTCAGATCTGAGCTCCTTTGTGATCCCATTCGTGGCAAGCAAAAGTGAAACATGATCATTTTACAGAATTAGAGACTGGATAGAGCTTCTGATTTCAGAAGAACAAGTTTTTAAAATGGATTTGTATGCATAACATTCATTGCAGTTAGTGATGGTGGAGTCAGTGACTAATAAAAATGTCATTTCCTGTGATTTTTATAAATTGCAGTAAATATGCCAGTAATCACCCACATTAGCTGCTGAAATGCAGGCAGCCATCAGGAGTAGAGGCCAGGGGACCTCACTGAAGCCTCAAGAGGTAAACCCCACAGGTGCAAATTGACACCTAGGAAAACAGTAGTTAATACACGCTAGAATTTGGAGAAGGGGGAAGTGTTAAAATAAAGGTATGTCAAGCAGACAAATTTGGACTTCTCAAGAGGATCTGTCATGTCAAACAGGAAATAGCTATAAATTACTTGTAATGGTAAAAATCTTGTCATTTATAACCTTTAAAGCAACAGGCTCATTTAACAAATCAACTCATAGATCATAATCTAAGACAGTCAGCCTGGGTATTTATTTCACTTTTAATGTGCAGAAGTCAGGGCAAACCATGCATGATCCACAAAAGACCCCACAGTGTGCCGTCAGCTCTCGGAGCCATAGAATGAGCAAGAGAGATAACTGTCTCAGGCCCAGGGTGATGAATATGTCAAGATATGAAAACCCTTTCTGCTCCTATAAAGAAAATTAAGATGTGATTGGAAATGTCATGTCTTGGGTAGTCTCATAATGAATAATTCCAAATAAATCCCACAATTATTCTGTTTATTTGTTTTACTTAGAAGCTATTTGAAGTCATTGGAGCTGAAAGAACATTTCAACATGCCAAGCGTATTTACCATATCTTGTAATCATCTTGCTAACCAGTTCACGGGCAACAATAATTGGAGTTCTGTGTTTATTTCAGATTCCTCAATATATACTGGCCACTGATAAGAAATCCAGCTCGGAGACATTGTTAAAGAGGCTGAAATGCCTCCATGAAAGTGTTCCAGGAGTGCGGCTCAGGCAGATGAACACACAAAGCTATCTGCATTATTTGAAGATTCAGTTTGAACTAGGTATTTATGACAGAAATGCTTAAAGAAGTGTGCACTGAATAAATATTTGATGTTAATTGATGCGGGGTTGGAGGGTTCTGAAGAGAAGGAGAAGGAGAAGGAGCAAAGAACATAGTCACACACCAAACTAACCACTTACTTTATGTGAGAAAAAGTCCCAAGAGTGGGAATTGAGTATAGAGCTCACATTTACATAGTGTTGGCATCATGAGCTACAAGAAAGGACAAGTTGGTCTCCAGAAAGACATTAACTCAGAGTTGCACTATATTCACCTTCCTTTAATCTTCTCCCTGGCATCTCTACACCTCCCTGTGGTCTCCCCAACCCAACTCAACCAATGCTTAGCTCTGCCAGGAAAAAGAAGTGCTGGGCTGCTGTGACATGCTACAATGTGGACACCACCCATGAGTGTGAGCACAGGTTTGGACACACACATACATTCACATGTGCAGTCACACACACACACACACACACACCACAATTAGTAGGGCATGGCTATACAGCACCCACATTTAGAATCCCAAGGCCTGTTGGTTGGGTAACTTTTCCCACCTGCTTACTTTTCCACATTCTGTCAAGGTACACTTGTAGTGGGGTGAGACTCTGCTTCTGCCTAAATATATGAACTCAAACTAATTTTCAAAGAAAGCACAGAATTTAATCCTTAAAAGAAGTTAAAATTTAAAAATTAGCTTCAGCTGGAAAGCAGTCACTGGTTCCTTGAATTTAACTGCTTACTTTAGCAGTAGTTATTGATCTTTCTTTGGACTTAATCATCCTATATAATAAAGAGGTAATATGCAAATTGACCATCACTCCAACACACAAGATGGCCGCCACAGGATGGCCGGCAGGGGAGGGAAGTTGTGGGCAATCAGGCCAGCAGGGGAGAGCAGTTGGGAGGGACCAGGCCTGCAAGGGAGGGCAGTTGAGGAGGACCAGGCCTGCAGGGGAGGGCAGAAGAGCGTGCAGGCTGGGCTGAGGGGATCCCCTGTGCACGAATTTCGTGCACTGGGCCTCTAGTATATAATGAAGAGCTAATATGCTAATTAGACCGGATGGCTGAATGACCTTCTGGAACAACCAGTGGGCCGGGCCACAAGGCAGCCAGGGCTGCGAGGGCCAGGCCCCTTGCATGAATTTCATGCATCGCCCTCTAGTGTTTTCATAATGATGGCTAGTTTCCATAGATTGGTTAGTGGTTGTCTGTGAGGGAAGAGGGGTTTAGTGAAAAGAGAGTGTATATAGGTAAAGAGTTTAGGCACTGTTCACTTGGGTAAAAATTCTTTAGTTCAGAAGAAAAGTTGATTCTGGGAACCAAATTATCCAAATCAACAACCTCCAGTCTGAAGTGTCAAAACCAAACCACACCAAAACAAGTCCATATTATGCATTTTACTTTGGCAGACACCAAAGATGTCCGTGTTGCACATCGATTTTTTGAAATCTGTGTTGGGATAGCCTAGGCAATTTCTAGAAATGTCAGCAGCCTACAATTTTAGCCTCAATTGCTAGATTATTACTGATGAAAAAAAATTTTTTTCTTTTATGAATTGAATGGATAATTGTCTCAGTTCTATGCTTTTAAACTATGTATAAGTGTAGAGTATGTATTGTATGTGTTGACTATAGATTACAGTCATGTGATGCTTGTATGAACATCATTGACTGTACTTACACAAACCTAGATGGTCTAGTCTACTGTTGTAATTGTATGTGCTAAATTTTTATACAACTGACCGTGCAGTAGGTTTGTTTATACCAGCATCACCACAAACACATAGTATGCATTGGTTAATACAGCTATGAAATCATTAGGCAATAGGACTTTTTTAGCTCCATTATAATTTTAAGGGACCATCATAATTTTAAGTCATATGTGCACTCTGTCATTTACCAAAACATCATCATGCTGTGCATGACTGTATCTTACTTCTGTTAATTTTAAGCAAAGTTTATTTCTATAGAATAATGGGTAATTTTGAAAATATTTTGGGCAAAATGTTACAAATTCATTATTCAGTAACACACCTGTTCATAGGGTATTACCTTGATTCTAAGACACATTTTTAGTTTTATCATCTCTGAAATCTAAATACACCATTGTCATTAGTGACGACTTACAATTATAATTGGCAGAGTTCTTTTATAGTGCCAATAATGGCATATTAGGCTTGTTGGGGGGGAAAAGTGTATATGTGTGGTAGTAACCTATGGATAATTCCCTGATATAGTCTAGGGTGGAAAATAATGTGCCAAGGATCACCTATTCTTCCCTAATACTTCTTTATGTAGGAATTATAAATTGTATCCCCAAACTTCAGCATGGCTCTTTTTATTCTAAAACATCTTGTATTTATAATAAGGGCTTCACACTAGATTGCAATGTGTATTTGACAGAGGGTACCTATTGCTTTGTCCATCATCAACTGAAAAGTTACAAATGAAAACTCTAGACGACTCAAAGAATGAAGCAAGGAGACCAGTTTTCCAGTTAATACTAAAGCTGACGATGAGGAAAAAAAAAACCCCAAATTCAGAGTTAGTACCAATAAATGGGATTTAGTCAATATTTTAAATTTCAAGATGAGCATGCAAATGTGCAACAAAGTACTAAGCTACATTTGTACTTGTTTCTTGGAAACTCGACAAAGCAATTATTGTAATGTAGAAAAATCTCTACCACCTACCCCTCAACCATGACACACAGTATTTCAGCCTGAATTCTTTTTATGTCTATCCTCATAGCCAGAAATCTGGGAGAATATTGTGAGCCAAATATTAGGTCAGTTTGAGGTGATATGGGGACAGTAGACAGAAGAGAAATAATATGTTTAGATTAAAAAAATTAATAATATGGTTTTCAGACAGGAAAAAAAAGACATATTGGCTCAATGCTCCAACAAACTCCTGCCTCTTACCACAAGCTTGCTGACTTGTGGACTACACAGAAACATATGAACACACATATATAGCAAATATCTATATTCTTTTTTTTCCTGGCCAAAAAATCATTTAACAGCTGAGGTTGATATTGCTTCACTTTCAGCCCTCTGCTCTTTACCTCATCTCATTCTTCCCGGGAGCATTACCTCACCATCCTATATGTACAATTTAAAGGGAATTACCTATTACTTCAATTATTTGTCCCTTATCAACTGATGTTACACTACACGGATTTGCATTGAAAGGACACAAAGAAAGAGCAAGTCATGGCACATAGCCAAATAAAAGAGTAATGTTCTGGTGAATTTAGCCTAAATAATTTACTGCTATATAAAAGTGGAAGAGTGGAAGGTGAACCCTTTGACCAGTAAATCTCTCCTTCCCGTGAAACCCTTATCTGGTCCCCTCCAACATATTCCACACGAGGAAGCCATCATCATTGGCTCTGGTTTGTTATTTGTAAACCTTGATCTTCTGCACTCGGTGTCCTAAATATGGATAATTAGCATCAGTTTATCACGCTTCTGCATATTTTCCCTTCTCTCCAAACATGCATGCTTCTATTGGCTGCCATTCTGCCACAGAAGATTATGGAGACAGATTGCAGAGAATGAATGTGCTAAACGAGATTAGGAAGGAATAGAAATAGCAACTTGGCCAATAAATTCCTCGTGAGAGCCTTATCATACAATTACACGTTGATTTGTTTCACACTCTCCCAGCCTCTTAATCCAATGCCCCCACCAAGAAGAAAATTTCACTAATTTCTGAATTACTGCATATCCTCCTGACTTGTTACTGAGAGTAGTTGGAAGGAGAAACCCTGCTGAAAACAACACATCAAACTTTATAATAAAAAATTAAACTTTAAATGTCAAAATGGGTGGAGTGAATCTGGGATGTTTAAAGCATTTTAGCATCTATGAATAAATGCACACAACCCTGGCATAGAGAGATATTTAACATTTCTTTGAGCACCAGATGCTTTCATTTGCCACTTTTGGGGGTCCAGAAGTATACGAAGGGGAGGATTACCTTGCTCTTAAACAGAACTATCTGATGTGTTTTAAAACAGCACAAACTATTCAATTATTTTTTATTATTATTACTGACAACCGTCATGGTGCCCCTGAGTACTTCCTGGCGATATCACTTGACCTCTTTGAATACAGTTAAAGCTTCTTATATCAACAGAACTCTTGCCTGCTCCTGGTCTCCATAAAACACTGTAATAGGGCATCCACAGGGGGAGCTCTCCTCTCCTTCCTTTGTCTGCTAATGTTACTCTCCCCAGGGCTTTATAATAAGTTAGGTATTTTAAGAGGCCTATTAAGCCTTCCATCCACCAGGGGACTATTTTTAGCCCAGAGCAGCAGTCAGGCATTATGTTGCACCCACAAAAGCAAGGTGCTGGGGCAGGAGAAAGCCCTGCAGAATGGAGGTGATGTTTACTGGAAGGAATGGAAATCCAGATCAAATCTTAAAAAGGATATGTTTGTGCTCTCAGAAGAGCAAAGGCTTCCAATTCATGGTGGGAAGAATTAATTAGCTAAAGAAATTCGCAGCAATTGTAAAGAGAGCTTTTATGCATAGATCATGATGCCGCCTTCACTTTCTTTTCTCCAAGTCATGTCTAACTGGGAGTCACAGAAGAGAGAGCCTATGTACAATCAGGAGGAAGGATTCCATATTTCAGATCTGCTTCCTGGTTCTGTGTTCAGAGAAACAACTGGACAACATTCATTCAACAAATCTGTATTGAGGGTTTCTCATGTGCCAGGCACCATTCTGAAACGGTGGGTTGTACCAACACAAAGAAAGAGCCCCTCCCTGGATGAGCTGACAGTTACGGGATGCTGATATATCTTGACTAATGTTGCTGAGTATGAGTTTGCCTTTTGTAAGCTGGCTGATCTATTGGTTGCAAGAGATTTCCTTATCCTGGAACTTCCTTCCCTCCATTTACCTTGATAGGGTGAGAGGGATCAAGGAGCCTGTGAGGAAGCTCAGGGAGGGACTTGTCTGAGGGACCTAGATGCTACATGGACAAGGAGTGGCTCAGAGCACACCTGTGTTCCTAGAACTGTGGTCAGGAGCACATGCCACAGGGAGGGGCAGCCACAGTTCCAAACCTTCTCAGGTTCTAGAGTCATCTGTCTGGAAAATAACAAATCATCGTATATGTTTTAGCAGTTCTACCTACACTCCCTGCATCCTCCGCTCCTTCAAAGCCACTGAAATCCAAGGCACCTGTTATTGGGGACATGGGTCATGTTGAATGGGGTGAAGGTAACTTAGAGAAGGGCTAGAACTGGCTTATTGTTTGTTTCCTCGAGGAAATGTTCTGGGGGCTCTCTGGTGCTAAGCTGGTGGGTTTTTAGGTTTGGCTTCATCTGACTCCTCCACCCAACTAAGGTGCACAACTAGAGACCGACAGGAAGTCTCCCGGCAGGAGTCTTCCTGGGGGACTTGGAAATCAGCTTCTTGAGATGGAAGGACCTCACGCTGAAAATGAAAAACAGATGAGGGGTTATTGATAACCGTCCTTCCCTCCTCTAGGTCATATTTCCTAAATTAGTGAGCTACGTTTGGATGGGGGGAACAGTGAGAGGGAGCCGTTTGCCATTAATCTGGGAACAAACGACTAACCTCGGTGACTGGTATTTTCGCCTTTCTTTTCTCACTTTTCTCAGTGTGGGGAAGCGGTGGAGCCCGCGCGGAGCGATTGTGAGGGGCTCTGCTGGAATTTGGCAGCGCGGAGGCTTGGAGAGCAGCCCCATGCTGGCTCCTATTCAGCGGGCCAGTTTTCCTCGAGCTTTGGAAGTTTCACTCAGCCGTGCACTCAATGGCTTCACAAAGCTGATTACAAGCTTCAGCGCATTCCTGAAGGAGCCAAAAGCGACGCAGGTGCAAACGAGCCGAGGGAGCCCCTTATCCCGGTGACAGAATGGGACAAGCTGGGAAAGGCTTGGACCACACAAATCCAAGCTCACCAGGCAGCAGAAAGCCTGCCTTGGGAACCGGGGGTCATTATCCGCCCTATTCAGCGGGGCTCGGGGACCCTAGGGCCCCGGGAGGCCGGCCCGCGTGGGAGCGCCAGCACTCATCTGTGGGAGTGGAGACCTCCCGGGGCCCTGCAGCCAGGCTGGGGCGGTGGACGGCGGTTTGTGCGTTCTCACGGACAGCGCCAGGGAAATCCGCGCCCGACGGACCACGTGAGCCCTAGTAGGGACACGGGAGAAAGGAGTGCGCAGGAGGCCACCCCGTGCGTGGACAGTGCGCCACGTGTGTTCATCCCGAGTCCAGACGGCACTGCCCTGCTCCTCTCCAGCCTGAAGCTGCAGGTCCCCTTTGGTTCCCAGGCCACTGACAGACACTCAGCTCTGAGTCCCTCAGTGCCTTTCCTCCCCCAGCCTGCCTTTCCCATCCGTCCTCGCGGCAACGGGGTCCCCGCGGAGGGCGACCAGACGCAGTGCATCAGAGCTACAGTGACCACGTGCGGGGATCCGGGGTGGCGGGTCACAGGGCCGCCCCGTCGAAGCGCGCTCGGCGTGGCCGATGACTCCGTCGCTGCGAGTCTCATTCCGCGGCGAGGAGGAGAGCCCGTCCACGACGAGAGAATGAAGGACGTCTCCTGCTCGGGCTCAAGACCGAAAACCGGGGGCTGTGGGCGGCGGAGAGAGAAGGGCAGCGCTGAGGAGCTTGCGCGGGAAAGGA
>NW_006295821.1:752690-756492 GCF_000327345.1 Myotis davidii | reverse complement strand
TGTCTGATAACTAATTTGAGTTAATGCGATCTTTATGTAAAGCTAACAGCGGATAATTGTCTATTTTCTCGCCAACAATCTCCATCACAATCACTTATCTGGAAACCTGCGGCTGGATTAATCGTTATATTCCCGAGTTGTGCGTCACTGTAATTCTCAGTGAACGCGTGTGGGGACATGGAAACGCCTCCCCCGCGCTTGTGGGGCTGGTTGCAGACCTGCCTGGTTATTGCCCGGCACCCGGTGTGTCCAGGGTTTGGTGCACGCGTGCAGGTTGTAGGGCTCCTTCTCCAGGACTGGCCTTTGTTTGGGTGCGTATTGTAGGGGTGGAGGGAGTGAGAGGAGGGGGGGCGGGGAGATGAGGCTGGATGAAGAAGGAATAGCCTGGAGGATGAGGAGGGCCATGCGCAGCCCACGTCTAGGTGGGCCTGAGCAGGCCTTCGGCTCACGGTGACGCCACCTCCGCCTCCGGGTCCACCCAACCAGGACCAGTCAGTGTCAGAATCCAGTCTTTTGACCTGGGAGAAAGGATGCCCTCCCCACCCCGCCACCCTCCTGCAGGAAAGGTGCTCCCTTTCCTAGGCTGGGTTCCTCTAGCTTCAAACCCCGCCCCACCCACCGGTTCCCGCCTTAGGCCCCTCCCGCAAGATTCCCATTGCCAGGACTCCCATCTCAGCAAATCATTGGCAGTATTTACCCTCCCGGTGATGGCAATCCCCAAGAGAGCAAGCCTTGGGTGTGGGAACACGTCCCAGTGCCGCAATTCCCTCGGTGCTCCAGTGTTAGGGGTAAAACAGGAGCGATGGCAGATGGAATTGAGGCCTCTGGGGGGAAAGACACTTGTATGGCAAAGATTTTGCCTTTTCTGAGCTGAAGTCAAAACATGAGTGTCAAGTGAAAACCCGCGTGGTGGTGGGTGGAGGGCCTCTGCGCCTGTGCCTTCGCTGTGCCCAGCGAGGCATGAAGCGATTGACTGCCGGAGCCAAGTGCTACGTGTGGCCGGTCACTTGGAACTTCACCATTAGAGTCCATTTACTTCTGCAACGCAGGTTTGCCAGCCAAGGGACCACCACCACAACGTTTCAAAGTTTCTGAAAAACAGCAAATCCAGTCTCAATTCGTGACAGCTCTTGGCCCGGGAGAAGGGAGCTGTTTGTGTCCCCTTTGGCAGTGTAACTCAAACTTCCAAGAGTGAAAGAATACAGTGACACAAAATAACACGAAATGACTGGATTTTTACATAAAGCAGGACCCAAATTACCCCCCAAGGAGGGCATTGCAAATTCCTGTTAAAATCTCTAAGTCTTCCATTTTCCCCTCCAGCAACTTGATGAGGTCTTCAAAAGCGACCGAGGAAATCCACCCTCGGAAGTCAGCTTGCCCGGGCCCTCGGCCCTTGCCGCGTTTCCCAGGGCTGCTTTTTGTTGTGGCGTTCTGGAATCATCCCACTTCATCTCTCACCTGAATCTTGTCATCTCGGCCATCTTGAAGTGATCTGCGAACAATGCCGGTCCCGCGACAGGCCCGCTGGTCAATCAGGCAGAACAGACTATGCAAATGGAGTGGAGAGGCGAAGCGCCCGGAACACTGGCTCCCATTGTCTTGGGCATTTCAAAGCGCGGAGCAGCTGCGCAGACTTGTCGCCTTGGACCCTCGGTTGCCACACGAATGTCATCATTGCAAAACATCAGATTTTGAAAACTATACAATCCGAATTCATTAGCCGCCCCTGGGCCAAGGTTTCTCTTCTTCCGTGACAAGTTTCAAACTTCAGATCCCCTTCTGCTGAGAGGGTGAAAGGGAGGGGGGCGAATTTTGCAAGTGACAACCGCTGATGAGCCACAATTTCCTCTTTCTGGCGGATTTCAGACCCTTTAAAACCCGTCCTTGGGGGTTCTGAGCTCGGACCCCTGACTTAAGCATCGCTGAAATTTTGATGTTTTCGCGTGTTCTCTTGTGTTGCTTGCAAGTTTAAATCCACCGAGTGCAGCTAAGGTAACAACTGAGTGAGTTTAACAAAGATGCCATCTTCTGCTTTTATAATAATGCCAGTGAGATATTTTGAATGTATTTTCTTTAGATTGAACTCAAAACAATCCATGTTAGAGCAACTGTGCGCTAAAAAGCAAGCAGGTTAGTCACAGGGACAACGACGTTCCCCAGCGGCGCTGTTGCAAACGCCTCGCCAACTTAGAGTGCCCACCGCGACACGCGTCTTAGTGATTATGTAACTGTTCTCCGCATTGCTGACATTACGACTCTTCTCCCTCTCCATCGCCCGCCCCACCCCCAGGGCGATCTCGTTTTTTTTTTCTAGAAACAAGAAGCAAGAGGGATCTGTTAGGTGCTGGCGGCGGCGGCCCATGAGGTGGGTCCTAAGCGCCCGGGAGCGGGTGGGGAATGCGTGGAGTCCGCCGACCCGCACCTGCGGGCGCTGGGCCCCGTGGCCCCGTCAGGTCCGAGGGGCCCGAGGCCGGGAGGAGCTTCGATTTCCAGACTTCAGGGAGCCCCAGGGCTCCAGAGAAGGCAGCTTTCCCCTCCTATCAAGCTTGTTTGTCCCCCAGGCCCACCGATCTGAGTTAATGATCCTGCTTCTTTACAGGGTCCGTGTACTCTATTCTCTCCCTACCTCATCCCTGGGCCGGAAGGTTTTTCCAGGAAGAGGCAGTCAACACGGAGAAAGCCACCAAGCCAATTTCTAGCCCGGAGATGAGAAATAAACATCGAGGTTGAAGGCGGCAAACGGCTGGGTCCTCCCCTTCCAGCCACGCGCATGGCCTCTCTCCACTGCCCCCCACCCCAAGATGCCGTCAGGCCCCTTAAACTGGGGTGGGACTTGGAAGAGGAGTGCAACCAAATAATGTTTTGTAGATACAACCCGGAGACCAGGGAAATACTTGGATAAGAGGCCCCGTTGGGTGTGTCTTGCTTGGCTGGAGGTGAAGTAAAGCTCTTTGTAAATATGGACACCTTTGGAGGAAGTGAACTAGCACATTCCCTGGAAAATTGTACGATTTGGGCCTCACAGCTCCAGAGAGTCACAGGTCAGACCCTGTGGTTGCTCTTGGAAGTCTCTGTGTGTCTATGACCCTCCAGGCTGGGCCCGGGGCCCAGAGCCCCTCCAGGTGCCTTTGCCCTGCCTGCCCACTTCCTGTTCAGGCAAAGCCACCGGTGGTTGGCGCAGGTCTGAAGGCAGAGGCGAGCTTTCTGGAGGTCCTGGCTGTGGGGAGGCCTGAAGGACGATGTGAGTTTTAGGGAGATGGAGTTTTGCAGGTTGGATCTCCTGTGTCTCTCTAGCGCCTACTTCATTGTGGGTTTTCAAAATGTGCTGAAGCACTGAAGAGAGTGGGGCTAGTGGCTGTGGGGAAGTCTTTGTGGCCCAGGTGGGCCTTCCTTTTGGAGGTGGCTCAAGGGGGCCCACTCAGGTTGGGCCGGGCCCTGGTGGATAACGGGATCTGGTGAGCCCAGTCCTGCCCTTGTCTCTCTCCTCTTCTCACACACATTCGTTCTCACACATGCCACACATTCTTATGCACTCATACACCTACAAAACGCAGGCACTATACACTCATACATACAAATTCCTGGAATCTCTCACACATAGACACATGTCACATAGAGCCACACAAGTTCACTCTCACACATGATTTACACACACACAAACACACACACACACACACACACACACACACACACACACACACCCCTAGGGGGTTTGTTCTGTACTAACTGAAAGTTGTTTCAGAGTTTGATTCTTCACCCCTAAATCTTCCCATGTTTATTTACAAAGAATAAGGACAGT
>NW_006295821.1:744623-752471 GCF_000327345.1 Myotis davidii | reverse complement strand
ACACACACACACACACACACACACTCCTCTGGGGTCCTGAAGTCACTGGCTGGCTGAGTACTGGGATTGGCTTACGCCTGAGCCCCTGGTCCTCATGGGAGGAGAAATCAACAGGCTGGGAAGAATACTCTGTTAGGTACACACAGGGATGAGTGCACACATCCTTACGGGAATTCAACAAATACAACAAAAAGGTGATGTTGATGAAGGACAAGGGCAGTTTATCTCTGAATCCTTTTCTTCTGAGCTCTCAGAGTGAGCTTGTCAATGGATTGAATTATCACATTGTATCCAACATGTCCAGGTTCCTACTTTCTCCCAGGATAGTTTCCTTGGCTGCCCACTTAGACTTCTGTTACCCACTGTGGCAGCCACTAGCCATGTGGGGCTACCGAGCACCTACAATCCAGCCAGTCAGAAAGGAGAAATGCTGCATGAGTGTACACAACACACACCGGGTTTCAAAGATGCGTGTGCAGGAAAGCATGTAAAATACCCGATTCATCATTTTTAAATATTGATTTCAGGTTGAAAGGATTGCATTTTTGATATATTGGATGCAACAAAATACATTCTTGAAATGAATTTCACTTGCTTCTTTTTATGTTTTAAAACTGCATCTATTGGGAATTTAAAGTGACTATGTGGCCCACTGATCCTCCAGGAAATGGAAGGGGAAAAGCAAAAATGTGGAAAATGCTGAGTTCGTGTTTTAGCAGGAGGGGATACAGACCCAGCCCGTGTTAAAGTTGCTTTTATAACATACTATATTATCAAAGCTTCTTTTCTTTCATGAGAATGCATGGTGGTGGGTGGAGGGCATCACACATTGTACTTTATTGCTTGATTCATTTTCTTTTCATTTTAACTTTAATTTCATCTAATTACTGTATTGTGATCTCAGTCAGCAATCTTAAATGAACTCTCAAGTAACTTTTGAAGAATCTTGCTACAAATGTTGGATAATGATGAGATGTAAATTACTACAGGTTATTGTATAATGTCTACACAGGGCTGGAGCAACCCCTTTCCTGTTATTTTCAAATTTCAGGTCAGCATTTTGATAATTTTCTGCTTTAGTTTTTCCTCCTGCAAGGTATTACCAACACTGCTCACCACCACCACTACAACCCTAAACCAAACAAAATGAAAAGCTTGAGGAAGAATTTATATCCTGTGAAAATGCTTCCTACTAAGCAAGAATGGAATTTCTTCCATATTTCCCCCTATAATTGATTCATAATTTTAGAAACCTATGAAGTCATATCTTGATCAAGGAGATTACAATAAAACATAGTTGTAACCATTTTGTGTTTAAATAAAGATATTTAAAAGTAGTCTACAGTAACATTTTAGAGATAAGATTTCTAGCAGTAAAATTATAAAACTTATAAATTATTTTTCGTTTTTGATGATAGCAAGAAAGGAAAGATCACTCTAAGAATATTGTTTTTAATAAACTCAGTATAGCTGCAACATGAAAATTCTGCATGCCTATGTACTTGACATATACACCTTGAATTTTTATATATGTATGTTGAAGGGTTATATAATTAATGAAAAGATTCAGCAAAAATGTGAGGTGAGTCTGTTTTGCCAATAAATTGGAAGTATCTCACACATACTTTTGATAAAATTAAAAAATTATTTCCGTCATAAAAGAAAATCTGTTCCTCATTACTAGTATGTCCATTTATGGTTCAATTTTTGACTAAATTAAATTTAAGGGAAAAAGAAAATATTGTAGAATAAGAGGAATGATCAAGGTTTTGTGGGTAAGCTAATTCAAGTGTTTTATTCTTTGTAGTAACTCCTTAGAAAACATCATGGTTGTCATGAGAAGCTTCTGCTCAATTAGTAAAAAAAATATTTTATACTTTAATCAAACTACCTAGTTTTTTAAGAGTTTCCAAGGGAATAACAAAACAAAAAAAAATAACATATATCTTGCTGAAGAGTCATTTGTATATCGTTAGAAACTCAAGTAATCTCACTTTGGGTGAACAGGATGGCATATTTAGTAGCATGACAAGGTTATTTATTTTTGTGATGACTCATGCTGGCTCTTATTCAACTTACTGAGATAACTAAAGGAAAAAACACTGCAAGAATTTAGCCACTTACTGTCAATTCTGCTCTTTTACTTTTCAATAATCATCTTGGAGTAAAAGAACAACAGCAACAAAAATGGTAGAAAGGCATAGAGAAGAGGAAACCTAGCACATAGCACCCAGACTAGCAGTATGGACACGCTACATCCCAGCAAAGTTCCCAGTTAAGTTGTTCTTGGGCATATTTAATATATGGCCTCATTGGCTTTATCATGTTGTAAAATTAGAGAGACACTCATTGGCTTTCTGTTTTTCTATTTTTCCTGAAAGACTATAATGGTCACATACTTTCAAATATTCACAGACCAGATATTCTGGATAAATAATCTAAGATTAACTAAATTAGGTCAATGTTCATACTGGGCCAGTGAGATATTTCCCTTGTGGTGACATTATCTGGTGTCAGCTACATTGATTGAAAAAGCACTATAGACCAAAAAAAAAAGTGTTATTGCAAGATTTCTCAAAAACAGATAAGAAAGCAAAGAAGCCCTCTGGTAAATGAGGAATCTTATCTAGATTTTAATATGTCTGTAAGCAAATTTATAAATGTTTTTGCAAGTTAGACCACTTGTATGGGAAAGCAGATGTTTCTAAAGTTTCTAGAATTCTAAGCCAGTCACTATAGTTTCTTTATCCATCTATTGATGGTGGGGGTCTTCGTGCTTTTCCTTAAGATACATTTCATAGAATGGATGAAATAGTATCGAATGCAGGGTACAATGTCTGGACTGTTTAACGCATTCTAGGATGGATAGATCCCAACAGCCCGAGGCTTGAATACTATTGTGTGAGGGCAACTTCCTGCTTATCCATATACTGTTTCTATATAACTTCATGATTCTTTCTTTCTTCCTGAAAACTGCTATTAATACTCATGAAACTCCTTATAACAGGACCAAAACATCAGGGGTTCAAAAAGATGGTACTTGAGACATTTATACATTTGCTGAAGTCAGCATAGCTCAGTTTACTTTCATTAGCTAGCCTCCATCGCCTTTTCATAGGTGAGCAAATAAATGTTCCATTTGTCTGCCCTTGTGATCATCATCCTCTTATCAATGTTCACTGAATTGTTTTTCCATTACCATTGTTATCTATTATTATCACAAACGATATTTAATAAGTTGGCAATTTGAAATAATTAATAGAATGGCTGTTAGGAAATATATTTCAAAAATAGACAGAGGCTAATTCAGCAACTAGAGAATGTCGTCCCATTTTAAATGACTAGATTTAGAACATATTTCTGAGGAGCAATAACTGGGATAGCCCTGCCCTAGCTGGTTGCTCAGTGGTTAGAGCATCGGCCTGAGAACCTAAGGGTTGAGGTTCGAGTTTCTGTCAAAGGTATGTACCTCATTTGCAGGTTCTATCTCTGGCCCTAGTTGGGATGCTTTCGGGAGGCAACCAGTCAATGTGTCTCTCTCACATTGTTTCTTTCTCTATCTCTCCTCCTCCCACTCTCTCTAAAACATCAGTGGAGAAAAATATCCTCAGGTGAAGATTAACAACAAAAAACAAACAAAAAGAATAACTGGGATAACTTTTATCTTCGGGTTTGAGTGCATTTCTTGCATAAACATGCTGACTCAGGCATGCAATAAACTGTAATGAAATAAAACTACGAAGAAAATGGAACGGAACATTCCTGATTGCATTCTTATAGGAAAGTGAGCACTTTGCGGAAAACTATTGTACTAGTTCAAATATTACAGGGAGCAACAGCTGTGCAGAGATAGAAACTCTGGAAAAACAGCTGCCAAGACAATAGAAAAGCAAAATAAATAGAAATTTGAGGTCTGGAATAAAGAATTTTTAAAATTTAAAATACTAAATTTCACGTGAAAACGAGGGGTGAATGTCGCCCAGCTCTGCTCTCAGGTCTGCTGTGGACATCAGGGGCCAACTGATGTTCTCCCATCCCCCTCAGATGTGTTCTGGTCCCCGGGGCCATATATATTGATTCTAGAGCAGGGGTGGGCAAACTTTTTGACTCGAGGGCCACAATGGGTTCTTAAACTGGACCGGAGGGCCGGAACAAAAGCATGGATGGAGTGTTTGTGTGAACTAATATAAATTCAAAGTAAACATCATTACATAAAAGGGTATGGTCTTTTTTTCAATAGTTTTATTCATTTCAAACGGGCTGGATCCGGCCCGCAGGCCGTAGTTTGCCCATGGCTGTTCTAGAGAGAGAGGAAAGGAGAGGGAGAGAGAGAGAGAAACATTGATGTGAGAAATACAGAAAGGTTGCCTCCCTCCTGGGGATTGAACCCACAACCTGGGTATCTGCCCCGACCAAGAATCAAACCAGTAACCTTTTGGTGTATGAGAGATGACACTCAACCCATTGAGCCACACCAGCCAGGGCCTCAGGGTCTTTTTAGCCAGCTTCAGCCACCAGGGCACTGCTGCTGCTATGTCCTTCTCGGGCAGGCTTGCAAGAGCCACTGGCATCCCTGGGAAGACAGAAGTCGGCAACTCCTCTTTGCTAGAGTCTCAGAAACGCCCATTGCACCTGCACGATTGGACCTCAGAGTCCGGGGGATTGGTTCTCAATTTGCCTGTTGTTTCCATCACAGGCACAGCTTTTGGTTGAAGGGTTTGCTGTCCTTTGGCACTTTATTTGGTCTGGCCTCTCACAGGCGTTCTATTTCCAACGACACCCCGATGTACTCCAACCACAGGGTCCTATCTGAGGAGCAGGAGCAGCACCCACGCCTCTCCCCAAGCCCTTCAGCTCTTTAGTGCAACCCCTGTCAGCTCTGGAAGAAAAGGAATCTCTTCTCTTTCCTGCTGCCCCAAAGAGTACATTTTTTGAGAAGTGGGGATAGAGGAGCATCCTTTCCATTTGTGAGCCAAACTCCCAATCATACCTCCTTCCTCCTTGATCTGAGTGGGCCCAGGGTTTATGGCTTTTAAAAACTTATATTTTATGTGCTTCTCTGTCAAGGAGGAAAGATGGAACAAAGGGAGGGAAGGACTCTCAAAGCTCATTACACGGAAGGATGTTTCTGAAGATCTGTAGCCGGGCCTTTGATTTCAGGTCTGCAAAAATTAGCAGATACCTTCACTGGGCTTTATTGTTAAGCTGCAGTAGTAACTTATATTCCTTTTGATAAGAAAGGAGAAGATGGGAAGGTAAGAGTTCAGTTCAATAGATAAATATCTATTATATTCCTGGTACTCTACAAAGTACAGGATACAAAGTACAGAGATATTGGTTATAATTCATGCTCTCAAGAAATTCTCAACTCTATGGGGGAGAAAGAGAGTAAATGCTTGAATAGCACACAGTTTGGCGATGCAGTAGCCGGTCATTCCCTGGGGGTGCTAGGAGGTTATGGGCATCTGTGCCCAGTGTGATCACAGCCAGAATCCACAGATCTCGGTCTTGGATAAAGAGGGGAAGGGAAAGGAATTGTAGGCAGGGAACAGCATTTACAAAGTGCAGAGGCATGAAAGAGGAATGTTGTCAGGAAAATGCAAGCTGCCTGTACCAAAGGGACCCATTTACAGGAATGGAGGCTTTAATAATTCTTTGCAGAAGGGAGTGATTTGGGGCTGGGGCACTCAGGGAAAGCTTCCCAAAGGGAGATGGAATTTGCTTTAGGCCTTAAAACAAAGAGCACACCTCGAGAGCCTGAGTGGAAAGACACCTCTCAGCAGAAGGAACAGAAAGAGGTGGGGTGTCTGCAGTGTACTTGGGGCGGGGCATCCTCGGGGTTGGTTGGAGGAGAAGACTTTGAGATGTAAAGAGAGGGTGATAATGCTGGAGAAGGAGCAGTGGAGGGCCTTGATGGCAGGTGACGAATGTAGATCTGACTCTTTGGGCGATGAAGACGCAGTGAATGATTTAGAGCAAGAAAGATGGGTGAGGTTTGCTACATCTTGGATGTGGAGCTGTGTGTGGGATATCTCACTGCTAGGGCTGATGTAAATGGTTTGCTCCTTGGTCCATGAGAGTTCTCCTTAACAAGAATCTGAGAGCACCTGAAGAGAGAGAGAGAGAGAGAGAGAGAGAGAGAGAGAGAGAGAGAGAATTACAGGTGCTGAGTGGCCAACCTCAGGGTTCTTGAAACAATAGGCTGCCCCTTTCTGGGTGTGCTTGGCCCATGTTCCCTCTCAGGTCATTAATTAACACTCTCCTCTGATCAGTCCATTTTGGCCACAGTGATCTCCTTCCTAATTGGGCCTCAGCGGGGCTGTTTCCTCTCCTTACAGATGCCTCACTTCCTGTCCTATGTCAGCTCTTTGCTCAAAGACCTCTGGTTGTTTTTCAACTGTGCCCGGCCCAGGGGCCTTTGGAATAAGCTGGGCTGAGTGTGTAGCCTGTTTTATCGTCCCGACTTCTTCAGCATGGCGGGAGGCTGCATCAGGCTGCGTGGAGGAGAGGCCTTGGTGCCAGCAACAGTTGGGGCGGAGATGATTTCCGATCTGATTGCACCTCGCATGGCAGCCTAATTGCCAATCAGTTCAGGAGAGATTAGATTCAAAGCTGCATTCACGTGGCTGGGTCCCACCTTGGAATTATTCTAAGCTAAGGCAGCGCTGGTGCCTGCCACTCAGGTCCTGGAGCCTATGATCCCCCTGGGGCTGCAGAGAGGCTCAGGCATGTTTTCATCCCACTCCCGGAGCCCTGCTGGGCCATCGAGCTCCAATCAGGGGGCTGTCAGAGGGGGACCCTGATGCTGTCCTTTCAGGAGATTGCTCAGAAAGCCGGGACAACCTCAGGGTCCCTAATGAGCTCAGCAGCCAGGGGCTTCCACTGGAGACCCCAGGAGTAGGCGGGCACACGGCTGAAGTGACAAGATGCTCATTCCTATGAGCAGGCACCAGCTGTGTGACCAGCAGTGGCCGAGCCATGTGGCCTGGCCCCTGAGTGAGCTCAGAAGTGAGCCCGGCTGTGCCAGCCCAGATAACAGCCCCTCCGGGAGATGAGAGACTATCCCCATGTTACCCCCCAGTCCTCCTCAGAACGCCCTGGGTGAAATCACACATTCTGAATTTGAATATGAAGACTAATAAATGAGAAATGAAATAAAAAAACTCCTCATATATCAAATGCACCACTGCACGGGAGACAGGACTTTAAATAGATTCACGTAGACACATTTCAAAACGGGCCATTTGGACATTAAAACACAAATGCTCTCTGTGGCTTTGGGAGCAGTGCCAGCATGTTCAGTGGGCTGGTCACAAGATCCTCACCAAATCCCTGAACCCCCATCCTTATCCTGCTGACCCAAGCACACTTCCACCCAGACACGGTGCCGCTCTGCACACAGCTGCCCTCCCCTCCAGCCCCATGCCATTTAAAGACTCTCTAAACACTGCGTGGATTTTTTCTCAGCTGGAACTTATTTTCCTGTGCCTCTTACTTCTTTGGGACAGGAGCCCTGGCTCGGTTTGCCTTCTCTCTTCAGCACCGGCCTTCTGTGGGAGGAAGGAGTAAAGCAGGAAAGGGGTAAATGCCAGCATCTACAACAGTGTCCTTAGCTTTCCTCGTGGGCAATGGTGAGAGAGCTCTGGCTCTTTCTAGGACAACCTCAGGGTCCTTAATGAGCCATGGGTCATTAGGTGGGGAGCCCTGGGAGGGGTGCGGCTGGGGTGGGGCTCCCTCATCACTCACTGCTTTCCAGTGTCTCAGCTTCCACCCGGACTCAGGCAGGACCAGCCTCCCCGCTTTGATGGTCAAGGGCTGTTCTAGGGATAGGCTGGCAAGACTTGTGAA
>NW_006295821.1:725002-744567 GCF_000327345.1 Myotis davidii | reverse complement strand
TGTGGTTGAGGACTGGCAATAAGTAAAAACTGGGAACAGTGTGAAGCGGGTATCCTGGTTGTATGGAGTGGCTCAAATTCTTCAGGAGCCTCTGGTCATGTCTTATGTTTTGTTTTAAATATGCTTTTATTGATTTCAGAGGGAGGAAGGGAGCAGGAGAGACAGATAGAAACATCAATGGAAGAGAATCATCAATCGGCTGTGGTTGAGGACTGGCAATAAGTAAAAACTGGGAACAGTGTGAAGCGGGTATCCTGGTTGTATGGAGTGGCTCAAATTCTTCAGGAGCCTCTGGTCATGTCTTATGTTTTGTTTTAAATATGCTTTTATTGATTTCAGAGGGAGGAAGGGAGCAGGAGAGACAGATAGAAACATCAATGGAAGAGAATCATCAATCGGCTGCCTCCTGCACACCCACTACTGGAGACTGAGCCTGCAACTCAGGCATGTGCCCTGACTCGGAATCAAACCATGACCTCTTGGTTCTTGGGTCAATGCTCAACCACCAGCTGGGCTCATGTTTTAAATATAAAGATGACTGTCGTGCACAAACAGACGGGCTGCATGACACCTGAGAAGCACTGCCAGGGGAACTTGGCAACATTGCAAGTTGTCTTAGAACTTGTCAATGCTTTCAAAAGGCGAGACCTGTACTTTGGCTTTAATACAAAGCACATGGACCTTTGCCTTTTTATTTATATAAACTTGTCAGCACCTAGCCTGCACTGGAGCAAGCCGATGCCAAGCGCTATAGCATCTCCAATTCAAAGTCTTGAGCTACAAAGCTCTAAATTTGGGTGCAAAGAGCCCCGAGGTAAATGTGATGTCTGGCTCTCTGGGTGAAAGAGCATAGATCCAGCTACGAACAATTCTAGCTTCACACAGTCTGCGGGGTGGGGCAGGCTGGGGTATTCACAGGATGAATTTGTGTGATGTAATGAAGCCAGTGATTTTGAGACGCGCGTGTGATATCTTGCTTCTCTGGGAGTTAAGTAGCATTAGCTTCTCTGAGATCAGTTTGTGTTTAGAAACTGAGCCATCATTCTGTTCTCAGAGAAGTGGTGTTGGAGACAATTACTTAGGGATGTTCCAGAAATTTCCTAATACAAAGATTAATTATAGTCATTTTTGGATTTCATGAAAACAGTTGTTTAAGAGAAAACGGCCACAAAACTGCTTTGTGATCATGCTCAATTTATCAAGGTACATGGAAATACAGTATAATTACTGTGGCTTTTGGTTATTTGAATTAAGAAGTACCAAACTCATTTTGCAGCTATTTTGGGAAATAGCAGGAAGAAATGACTAATATAATGAATGACTACTTTTTTTTGGTACAGATTGCAAAATACAAGCTTTTTTCTACTGAGGCGTGTGTATGTGTGTGTGTGGGGGGGGGGTGTTGAAACCAAGAGTATTTTTCTCTAAAAAGTTTTATCTCAGAAGGCAGCATTACATGGGAGGAGGAGGGAGAGAAAGAAATGTATTCTAAGACTATGTGTTCCAAGGTGGCACTTACAGGAAGGAGCCAACAGGTCTTCAAATTCTTGCCACCTCTGAGGATAAGCATGGGGCTTTGCCACTGGCAATCCCAGTGTAATCAAGAGAAGCCCTGCTCCAATGTGTATGGCTATTTCTCCAGCAAAACAGAGTGTGCTGCCTTATACATGTGCACTGTGCTTAAACCAAGAAAATGGGGTAGAATTTCATTTCAGACTCTATGCACATGCCTGGTGGGCAAGGAGGTCCCAGGTGAGCATGCCCTTGGGTCCAAGCTGGCAGATACAAAGAGGAAAAGAAATACCAGAAAACTCACCACTAACTTATTGCTTGTTCTTCAGGTTTTGACGTTTCCCACCAAACCTTTCTTCCCTTGTTTACTTTCAATGGCATCAAGGCAGTTAGCTGCTTTTTGTGATTTGTCCAGGGATTTTAGTTTATTCAGTGGGAGCCACAGGCAATAGTGGGCTTGCACCCTCTTGGCCGGCCCCTGAAGCCCCATTCAATTTTAGCTAATTCTTGCTTTCTGACACAAGGTAGTCCAAGTTCAAGACCTAAACTCGGCTTGTCTCCAAGAGTCTTGCTTCCTTTGATCGAAGAATTAAAAATGCAGATCTGCGTGAGAGGGTGCTTAAAGCTAGTGTGCAATGCTTCTTGTAGTGAGAAGAGCTGTGGACTGAAGTTGTGGGTTTGTTCTGATACATCCAATTCAAACCCACACCGAAGAGTTCTTCCTGCCCTTTTCCGGTTCTATGCTGGCTTCTCCTTTTCCTGCAGCTACACCTCTGTCTCCCAAGAATTTCAAAATATTTACTCATGTGCTTTAACCTCCAACATATGCAATATAGATTCAGAATCAGTACATCAATATAAAGTTCAGGATTTCTTTGCAACTAATTTTGTTTCACATGGTTTAAAGTTTATAAAATATATATACACAAAGGTACTCAGTTTCACTCTCATTCTTATGCTTTCTGTACAATTTCCACTGGTCCCTATAGGCAAGTGTTTTTGCTTATTTTAGGTTTATCCAGCCTGGATTTCCTTTTTGCAAAATATGGGGGGGGGGTGCATTTGTGTAGGTGTTATTTCCACTTCTTTCTTAGAGAACATGCTAACATACTATGTATACTCTTTTGCACCTCGTTTTTTCACTTAGCAGCATCATACCCTAGAGCTTATTCCATGCCAATTCACAGAGGCTGAAATGTCATCATCAGATGTGTTCTGTGTGGTGTGGAAAGGCACCCCTGATGCTCTAAGATGCCAGGCTGGACCTGGACCTGGACAGCCTTGACTGGCTCTGTGTACCACCCTGACAACAGGCCTGGACTAGCAGAATGCAACTCCTCATCATTATGATAGAAAACCACCTGTCCACAGCACCCCTCTATTTTATCCTCTCCCAGTTGGAGCCTCTGGCTTCCTCTCTTCTTTCTCTATCATGGGTAGAAAAATACAAAACTCAGAGGCAATCATTGGCCCTCCTCTGTCCACCTGTTGGCCCCCTCCCACCTCATCTTATTAATTTCCTTTGTTGATTTTCCCCAGAAAAAATACCCTAAGTCTTGTGCCTTATATTTATATTCTATACTAATAAAAGGGTAATATGCTAATTAGACTGGACATCTTCCAGACATCTTCTGGATGTCCTTCCGGACAAAGCCACATTGGCGGGGGCCAAGGCAGAGGTGGTTAGGGGCGATCAGGCCAGCCAGGGAGAGCAGTCAGGGGGCAATCAGGCTGGCAGGGCAGAGCAGTTAGGGGGCGATCAGAGCAGCCAGGGAGAGCAGTTAGAGGATGATCAGGCCAGCAGGGTAGCTGTTAGGGGGCAATCAAGCTGGCAGGGGAGCTGTGAGGGGGTGATCAGGCTGGCAGGCAGAGGCAGTTAGGTGCGATCAGGCAGACGGGCAGGCGAGTAGTTAGGAACCAGTGGTTCTGGATTGCAAGAAGGATGTCCAACTGCCAGTTTAGGTCTGATCCCTGTGGGGGGACATTGCCTGAGGGACTGTATATTTGAAATAAGTCAGATATATATATATATATGCCTATTTTCCATTGTAAGCCACCCTAAACAGGTACCATGTCAATGGTCTCCTCCTAGCATACGGGAAAGTATCATCAAATGCTCGTGATGGGTGTGGCCCTGAGATGCACTAGGGAAACTCTTATACAGTGAATGTTGGTGGTATGTGTTGCCAAAGGATTGATGTGATGGGAGTGTTCCTGGATTTCTGGCCAGGACCCAGTCTGACCAAAGGGCTCCCTTGGTCTCTGAGCCCCAAATGGGGTCTTAGATGAAGAGACCTGGGTGACAGGGCAGAGCACAGAGCTTTCAAGCAATCAGAATCTTCCCTATCCATTTTCACTCCCTCTGTTTTCTTTCCAGTTGTCTTAACAGTAAATGCTCTTGTTGCTAGGGACGTGGTCTTTAATTAATGGTCTACACTCTACACTGAGCCAGATCCAGGGTCTTTCTCTAGAAGCTGATGGAGAGGAGATATACTCTTTGGTTCTTGGTCACCTCACCAGGCAACTGAATAGCCTCTAGGGGCTGGGGCTTTTAGCTTTCCTCCATCATCAATTTCTACTTCTCTTCTCTGCTTTTTCTGACTTCCCTCCTTTCTTCCTTCTCCCTCCTCTTTTCCTTTTCTCCAAATCTATTCATTGTCCCATTGCTCTGCCATAAAACTGCCTAATATAGACTCTTTCTGTTTATTTGCTACCTTTTTCTTTGAAATAACAAAACATGCTTTCCAACCCTAAAAACAGACTTCAGAAATTGAAATAATGCTCTGAATAGATGTAAAGTTCACAAATGCCCTTCTTTTATCTAGAGGAGGGAACAGGGTGTCAAGCTGCAGGTATAAGCTTTTGGGTGTGATGTATGTCAATGGCAGCTACCAGTCAACAGAAAATTACATGCAGAGAAGTGTTGGCGTGGCAGGAACACCATGTGGAGAAGCTGGGGTGGCAAACATGCAAAATAAGAGATTCAAAAAAGGTGAGTAATGTTCAGAAACCAAATAAAAAGACCAGCGTGATCCCGATGACACACCAATAATACAAAAACTCACCAGAAATTCCTGGATGGTATTAGCTAAAATAATCTGTTGCAGTGACATTGTTCACCTACAGTTCGGGCTGAGATAAAAGCCATTCCTTCCATTTGGTTCATTCTGCCAGAGGGAACTAGGTTCATTAAGTTCCTGGAACTTGGGCTGCTAGGAATTTACAAGGACACCTTTGAATGTGTCAAAGGAGGATTGAAAGGTGACTGCTGGAACTTCAGCCCCCAGCGACCCCCAGTGCAGAAGGAAGAGGAGTTGGAGGTGGGAGGGGTGTGATTCTTGTTCAAACTATAAAGACCCCCCAGTCTGATCATGATTTCCTAAACATGCATTTCCAAAGTCTATATTCGCAGTTAAGTTGATATTGGGGTGAAAACTAGTTTTGGAGTCACTGTAACAAACTGAATTTTAACTGCCGCCTGTTATCTCTACAGGAGAGTGATATCCGATGTTCAAAATAATGATCCTGAACACTACAAAGTCACGAGGAGTCCTTTAAACCACCCCGAATTAAATCAAGTGCAATGTTCTTCTATTGTTAAGCACAGTGCAGCCCATTTCTTTGAGAGCCGGGAATCTCAACCTGCCTGGTTACCTCCGGGTGCCAAGCCATCTTGAACCTCGCTACTCAGTCAATGCGTGGCCATCCGCTCATTGCTATGGTCAGAAGCCTGGGGGTTGCACATGATGCCTCCCTTTCCCTCAGAACCACGCTCCAAACATATCAACAACTCCCTGCTTCACTTCACCTATTCCCACCACTCTAGGCTAGACAGCTGTCATATCTCACCTGCCTACACAGCAGTCTCTGGGACAGTCTCCTACCTCCCTCTTGCCTGCTTCCAGTCTGTTCCCCACAGAGCAGGGGAGAAAACCTTTAAGATGATCATTCAGATCAGAAGACTGTCTTGTTTGAAACCCTTCTGTGGCTTCCCTTCACGTACAGAAGGAGATCAAATCCCAGATCACGGTCTTCAGGGCCCTGCCCCAGATCACCTTGCATCCGGTCAGCCCAACTCCCTCTAGCTTAGACATAGGCCCTCTGTACGCAGAGCTGTGCCCCTGTCAGGGTTTCTGCATTTGCTGTTCCCTTGGCCCAAGATCCTCTTCCCATGACTAGGATTCTGCTTAGATGTCACCTCCGCAGAAGTCACCTAGTGCGGAACACCCCCTTGGAGTTCTATCAGGGCTCCCTAATGTCGTTTGCTGAGGACCCCACTGCAGCCTGAGCTCTCCTGTGAACAGGATGCCTCTGGATCACTCACGATTGAATAGCGTGCCTGGCACCATGCCTGGCACCATGCCTGGCATGTCACAGGTGCCTGAAAAGGTATGTCCATTGAATAAGCAAAACACAACTGCTTGTGAAGTGGAGGAGCCCAAGAGAGACGAGGGCTTGTTATACTGGTTTTCATGCATATGTAGGTAGTTCAGCCCTTGAAGGTTGTCATGTGCTTAGGGAGGTGGGACAACAAACAGACAGACATTGAGCAGCTACATCATGGAGAGGTGCCTGGTGATCATCACTGCAGGGAGGAGAAAAGACACCAAGATTCCCTGCCACCCCCCCACTGAACCTCAAGCAAGGAGCATGACTGGAGACAAGTGGTAAAGCAATGCAGTGAGAGCTGGCAGGATGGCTGTGACAGCCTCAGAGCACCTGCCATACAGGAGGTGAGGGTTCAGTGTTAGTTGGATCTGAAGTAACAACACCAGCTTGGGGGTAAACCTGAGGGTTAGGGTGGTTTTCCTCTTTCTTCCTTTGAGTCACGACACTTGATAAGTGAAGGGGCCAAAGCAGTCCGCTCACCACCTGGCCGGTCTCGCTCAGACCAGGCCTTTCCCCCGCTGTTGGCCACAGATTCACACAGAGGTTATGAGTCGTGCCTTCCAGAACGAATGCCATCAATACTCACTGCCCAAACAGCTGGCCATGGAGGCTGATGTTTGTCATTTAGAGATTTTAAGATTGCCATTTAAAAAGCGTACACACAGTACACAATACATACTGAATAAGGTGAGAGCTAAAAGCAACAATCCTAATCGTCTGACTCTTACTCAGGTATACATAACTCTATTGGATTCTCAGAAGTATTACAACCAAAGAAAGGGTTATATTGAATGAATTAAACATCTTTAGGCACCAACTACAGGCAGGAGATTATCATCTGAGGTCCTCCACGACTAAGCAATTGCTACACAAACCCACTCAGTTCACCAAACATGTTCAGACACAGATTCTGGTCATCGAAAAAGCCTTTTATCTCAAAAGCCACAGCAGAAGTGTATTTTCTAAACTACCAGCTACACTAAATCCCATGTCCACACACAATAGAGAATTGTGATGCTCTCCTGTATTCAGCGCCCTCGTACGTATGCCAAGGATTGATTGTCTCTGTGAACCAGCACGAGGTTTGCCCTGTGAGCGGGAAAACACCCCTGCCAATTTAAATGCTTAATCATCACCTGAGGAAGTGTCCCATGCAAGTCAGATGTTTGGTGAGCAGCACTGTCTTCTCGCTGCCCATGCTGTGGTTGTAGATGACAATGACGCTAGCGTATCTCGATACTCTCAAGATGACTGTGCCTTCCTGATGCTTAGTCCGTGTGCTTCGTGGTATTACTCACCATGTACATCTGTCTCTTTCAACAGATTACAAGCATATCAGGTGCACAGCCCAAGTCTAGCAAAGAAGTTTATACACAGCAAATGCTCAATGCATTTCCACTTAAGGATGAAAATGCATCTGTAACCCTACATCATCCAGTATACACATGCCTAATGGTGATTGATAGTGTTTCTTGTGTTATAAATAAAGCTGATCTCCTGCATGTACGTGTGGATGAATGGATGAAGCGTCAGGAAGATATCACTGTTTGTTTTTTTAATATATTTTATTGATTTTTTACAGAGAGGAAGGGAGAGAGAGAGTTAGAAACATCGATGAGAGAGAGACATCGATCAGCTGCCTCCTGCACATCTCCTACTGGGGATGTGCCCGCAACCCAGGTACATGCCCTTGACTGGAATCGAACCTGGGACCTTTCAGTCTGCAGGCCGACGCTCTATCCACTGAGCCAAACCGGTTTCGGCGATATCACTGTTTTTATATGTAAAACAAAGAGAATTGTGCTCAGTTACAATGCCTTAGTCTGGGGTATTGCACGGAATATGTCTGTAGAATCACATCCGTTGTCCAGTATGTTACTTGTTATATCCAAGGATCCTTCTGCATAGCTCTTCAGATGCACAAACCATTTGCATGAACACACACACACAGAGTGGGAGTAAAACAGTGCTGCTAACAGACTGGCCCAGGGCCACACAGCAAGAGATGCTGGTAGACTTGCCTTTGCTTTGAAACCAAGAGGGTGTGGGAAGGGCGGTGGTGACCCAGAGAAGGACATTTTCTGGCAGTTAGTGAGTGACCGGAGGAGTTTAAAAACCTGGAGGGAACTCAAAGGCCCTTAAGAGGGGAAAAAAATAAATGAAAATGTCCAGCTGCTCATTAATCACCAGGAGCTGTCTGACCTGGGGGGTGGGGTCCACATTATTGCTATTATAAACTATACAAACGTAAAGAAGAAAGTAATTACCTCCTTCATACACTGAAAAGTTAAATGTGGAACTGCTTGTTGCCATGGCCACACCGGACTGTTTACAGCGTAGGGCTTCTCCTGGCCAGGCAGGGCCAATTCAGTAGTTGGGGGGAACCCAGCACTTCTCCTTTAATGACATTCATTAGGGTTCCTTTCTTTTAGTAGGTCCTTTCTTTGAAAATAAAAGCCAATTGATTATGCACATACCTTCACAAAGAAGGATACTACAGGAAAGAGAAGGGTGAGACTGTGAGTCAGTAGCCCGTGATTATCGAGGTGACATCAGCTCAACTTCCTTAGCTGGGAGTGAAGGTGTCGCCAGGCCCAGAGGTCAACAAAATGATTCCACAGATTACTCTTGATTCTTGAAACCCATGATCTGTTAATGATTTCATCACTGAACCTATCCTCAGGATTCTGCTGAGATGCAGGCACGGGTTGGTAGGTGTCTGTGGACAAACACAGAGGAAACAATGCAAAGCCTAATTTAACAGGGATAGACAAGCCCAATGACTCATCAAAATCTTTAAAAATTAGGTTGAAATGAACTGGTGTGATGTGAAGACAATGATGACATCTCCATGACTAATGAAATTGTAACTTCATCTCGGGGTGGAGTGGGGAGGGGAGGCTCACGCCCACTGGCCAAAGGTTGGGGGACTTCATCACCCAGACAACCACTCTTCCGTTTAAGAAACAATCCTTTTCTCCGTTTTTCTTGAACGTCCTGGTAACTTTTTGTTTTGCAGGAATAACAAGGTATGCCCTTAAGAGGAGCGCTGCAGCCTTGGTTTGGGGGTGATGAAAGGACCATAACCACATATGCATTCTAGGATGCCATGTCAAAAAGGAAGAAAAACGAAGGCTCCTTCCCCGTACTGTGCTGAGCACTCGTCAGGTTGTTGGACCAGTTAGTTATATGGGCAGATAGGAATCCACCCACCGCTGACTCCAGTCTGCCCATGGGTCTCACCCACAAACTGACCAGCACCTCTGCGAGGAAGAAAGGGAAGACTTGCAAAGTAAGGATTCAGAAACTTTTGTAACAATATCAAAACATAATGCCATGTCTGTTGAATCTCATAATAAAAAAATTGGCTGGTATTTCGTTGGTTATTTTTATTTCATTTTTAAAGTAATTTATCTTTCTTACGTTTGACAAAACTATCATTCCATGAATGGCTGGAAGTTTAAATGAAATATCAGTCCTTCACTGTGGGGTTGGTGGTCTCAGTCACACAGACAGGACCCACAAGTGCCTCCTTAAGATGGGACGACAGCACTGCCTAGTGAAGACTTACCCTCCCAGAGGGATTGATTTGATGGCTTACTTTTTAAGCTATTTTTTTTGAAACCATCTCTAGGCATTAGCTTTTCTGTTCTTTTTGTTGGGTAAAAGAGAGTCATGGAAACCAGCTCAGGTTTTTTCACAAATGGCCCCTGTGCAGCCTTCCTGAACTCTGTCCTGAGGCTGCCGGCTGGGGAGCTGCCCCACAGGCTCTGGGCCCGTTGAGGACATGATCTGCTCTTGGACAGGGTCCAGGAGAGACCGGCTTGTGCCAAGAGCCTCTGGGAAGCCGCGCCCTCCCATCTCTGAGTACTGCCGGAGCGACCGTGCAAGCAGCGTTCAATTTACAGAAAGGTTATAGCCCAAGTTCAATGATACACTAGTTGTTAGGAACTTAGAACATGTTTTCATGGAAATGATGTCAAAAATTGAAATTAGGTTCTCACATAAACCTATTAAAGCTCATTTAACCCACAATAGAGCTAAAGTTTTAAAGGAATAGTTTAAGAATATTACTCTAAATATCTCTTAAGCTTGACAACATCTCTTCATCCTTCTGCTGCAACCTTCTCACTGTCTTCAGCCTTTAGACTTGCTCACACCAAATTACTATCTTTTTTTTCTTTTTTTTTTTTAAATAGACTTCAGAGTGGAAAGGAAAGGGAGAAAGAGACAGAAACATCAATGGTGAGAATCATTGATTGTTTGCCTCCTGCATGCCCCACAATGGGAATCAAGCCCGCAACCTGGGCATATGCCCTGACCGGGAATCAAACTGTGACCTCCTGGTTCATAGGTCAACACTCAACCACTGAGCCATGCCAGGTGGGGTGCCAAATTATTTTTCATTCTGCAGTCAGAGTGATGCTTCTGAAATAACTCTCCATGGCCTTCCTGCCTTACCACCTTCATGGGCACCCTAGGAGCCAAAGTTCAGCCTGGCTGTGTACCTGGCTGGGCCACCTGCCCTGCTTTGGTTGACAGCTTTGCCTGCTTTCCATCAGCCAGAGCAGGAGGGGACATCCCAGGACTGTGGCTCCTCTGCCTTCTCTCCTCCTTCTGGATTATCAGACTCCTCTTCCCTTTAGCTGGTCCCACCTGCTCATCTTGGAAGAGCTGATGAATACTGGCAGGAAGGGAACTTCAGACCATATCACATCAAAGATGGGAGATATAACTCTAGGAGTTTAGCCAAGAAATAGTTATTAGAGCATCATAATAACCATCATCAGAGGTTATGACGTCCCTCATAACCTCCAAGGTTGGCTTTTCATGTCTCCAACGGGCTGAGCTAGGATCCCTAGATACAACTTAAGATGCAATGGTTTAGGATAGAATGTTCTGCCCCAATCATCTAGCAATGGTGTGAATTCAGCAAGTCTGTCTTGGAGGTGTTCAGGCCAGATCCATCTTCAGTGATGCTGTAAAGGGAGGTGCTATTTGGATGGAAGGTTGAGCTCCATGGTCTGAAATTCTAAGAGAATCCTTTGCTTCATCTCCTGAGGTTTCTTATGCCCCAAGGATGGTCCTGGGATCCATCTGGTAGGTGGCCTGAGGCAGACAGCAGCAGTTTGCAGCCCTTAGCTGAGAGAGCACTTTTTGAAGGGCATATCCCTCCCGGTTTATTTCTTGGGATAATCATAAAGGGCTGAGGTGGATGCCTGCATTGGCCTTGTCCTTTCATATTCCAAAATTCTTTGTTTTCAGCTTAGAACTGGAAGTAAAAATAAGCCTTTTACTTTATTGTGGCTTCTTCCACTCATTTACATTGTTTAAAAATGATTACTTCTTCCAATTCAAAGAGCTATTTTATCATTAATTCACTAAATGAGGCTTAATGCTTTGAGTTTAATGCTTTTGAGCATTCATAAGTCTTTATTCAGACCTGCAGAGTGATATTCAGATATACTCACAAGCAGGTATTAAAATAAGTGCGTTTATTTATTTTTGTTTGTTTATTCAGTCATCTGTGTCATTTTCAAGTGCAGTGTAAAAGAAATCCTCTCACTTCTCTATAGATCTCACAAGAAGAGAAATGTAACTTCTATCAGAGAGGCAGTTCTGCGAATTTGAGGGCACATTGTTGGGTTGAGTGGATTAGAAGAAAGCATGCTGCTTAAACAAAGACACTTGAATTTTCCAAATCTTTATTATTATTATTATTATTATTATTAGAACTAGGAACAAAGTCCCAACAATAACTGCATACTTAATTTTGCTTCAAATCCTCTTTTTCCTAATAGAGCTTATTACACAAAGAGAAGTCTCAAAATGCGTTTTGCCTTGTTTCAATGCAGCAATATTTGCCAAAGACTCGGGCAATCCAAGGTTTTGCTTTGAGTCAAACAATCAGGAATCAAATGGTTATTGAGGCCCTTCTCATCTGGGCATATTGTTTCTGAGATGGGAAGCTGAGACCCAGGGAAGGGAAGTAATATTCCCCATATCCAGGCAGAAGTTGCAATGGATTATCACACTCAGGAAAGTAACTTCAGTGAGTACAGGGAAATTGTTATTAGGGAGGAAAAGTACAAATAAATAAATATATAGAAACTCTTAAAAGCAGTGGCTAATCTTGGTTAATAAGCAAGAATATTTCCCTTTAAGATGGCCAAGGGCATGACTGGGGCATGGCCCAGGGCATGTCCTCATCTCACTGTCAGTCTGTAGCATCTGGTGACCTGTGTGTGGATGAGTAGATCTGCACCTGCTTAGTGATGATATGCAATATACAAGATATATGTGCACTTTGTAAAGTTCTGTTTGCCAAACTCATAGTAATTTATGTAATCATACACATAATGCATTTTAACCAAATACGCAAAGACGATTTTTATAATGCCACTTAGGGTCTAGATTTAACTTAAACCACTACTTAGTCTATCTCTCTTAATAGGATCCTAAAAGGGAATTTTATGACAACATTATCAGTAGCATTTTGCTGATAATTAGAATAACAATAATAATACCGAGATATTTTTTTCAGTAATAATGGTGTTATTAATGAGATTTTTATGAAAGACAGACTTCTTTGGTATAATTATAAAAATTGATCTTTTGCATTTTACTTATTCACTGAAATCAGATAAGTGGCTTAACTACATGTATTATTTCTAATAAATATTCAAAAGAATGCATTTAAACAAGGCTCCTCATTCTATTCTTGCTCATATTCCTTGCATTTAAATAAAAGTGTAATTGCTCTGCTTTTTAAACTGCTAGTTTGGATTAGCTGTCTAACCTGTACAGTGTAGCTGTTTGCTGTTTGCATTTTTAATAGCTTTATTACCATTTGGTGAAGCCTTAATTTCTGACTCTCTTGAAGAGTCCTGCCTTTAAGTCAGCACTACAATTTAACCAGCAATAATCTGTCAAGATAAGATAAAGGCCCACACCAGATGAAACGCGGTATTTTTGCGGGGCTTTCTGTCATTGTTAAAGGCAATCTCTCGGTATGTCAAAATGTAACCTCTGAAAGTTTTCTAAACTTTGCAGCATAATTTTACAGCTCATGTTCTTAATCAGTGGCTCCAGAATGCATTCTCTTGTTCACCAGGGAAACAATTAGAACCTATGCGTAGTTATATGTGAATATATACACTCAAGGACATTAGCAGGAGTGTATAGTTACATACTAGTACATGTTGATGTGTATGTGCATTTGTACACATGGGAACACTGCAAGTAGGAGCAGAAAAGCTTTAGTTTTCCAGCAATAATAATGACTTTATTTTCTAAGAACTGGAGACTATACATATATGTATATATGCTTGACTTTTAAAATTATGTCAAACATGTAAAAGTGGAGAGAGTAGTGTGATAAACCCTCAAGATGCCATAACCCAATTCCAACAATTGCCAATTCATAGAGATTTTGTTCTCTTCATCCCATCTGTGGATCTTTTAAAAATAAGGAATCATTGGTAGTTGGGGGCTTGGGTGGAGGTGGGCAAAGTGGGGGAAATGGGAGACATCTGTAATAGCACCAACAGTAAAAATAAATAAGGAATCATTTCTTTTAAAATCATGATTACATACATAGTCACCCCTGAAAAACTAAAAGTAGTTCTTAATATGATGAAATATCTAGTCAGTATATAAAATTTCTAATTGTCTCGCTTAATTTCATATATCTAAATTATGAATGCCATAAATATATTTTTTTCTGTTTAAAAAACCTTTTTACTTGAGCCAGGATCCAAATAAGGGATCCTACATTGTGCTTGGTTGAAATGCTTAAGTCTTTTTCAATCGGTAGGTCTCACTGCTGATTCTCCTCCTCCTCCTCCTCTTCCTCCTCCTCCTCCTCCTCCTCCTCCTCCCCCTCCATCTTCTCTTACAATTTGTTTGTTGCAGGAAACAGTCATTGATCTTTAGGGTTTCCCACTTTGGGGGTTTTCCCATGGGGGAAAGAAGCAATTCCATTCCCGAGGTGGTTCTGTGTCTTATCACAAGGGGGTAATGCTTGGCTGTCTCCCTCTTTCTAATATTATTGGCTGCTGCTGCTGTGTTGAGACACACGGATACATTTAGGGTTGGAACATGGTGCTATTCGAACTGTCACTTCTCCTCCCCCCTATTAATAAGCTGGAACACTTCTATAAAGAGAAAAATCTCCCCACATTATATCTGGTTGCCCAGTTGTGTAGTTTATATTGGATAGGCAGGATAAATATTTGATACCCTCCCTTTGTTTACTAGTTTTCAAAACAATGAATTATTCATTAGCATCCTCTAGTGGTACCAATTATTTATTTATTTTTAAAGTTTCATTAAAATCTCATGGATTTAGACATATGTGTTGTGCTTCAATCCATTGCAGTTATTATATTTTGATGATCACATTTTCCCACCGCTGGTCATTAGAAGTCTCCTTACACTGACTCCATATGGTATGACCAAGTGTCCTACACTCATCTTGTATCTTTCCAGGCCCAGATCAGCTTTTCCTCCAAGGAACTCTGGTTCTTTTTAGTGAAAAATTATATTTCAAGACTATAATGTTGGCACTTGGATTTATATACATACATTCCTGTGAATACAGATATAGTTTCCTTGTTATATCTGGACTGCCTCCAATATTTATCATGTAAATCTTTAGTGAAAAACAGTCACAAAACAGTATCCTAAAGCTGTTACCAAATCCACCACATTAAGGTTTATTCCCCATCTGAATAGTTCATTTTTTCACGATTCATGACATAGATGCTATGATCAGCTGCACTGGGTAAGTCATTAAATACTTTAATCTGATGTATCATAGGCATTTCTATTTCAAGATATGGCCATAGGATTATAATAATCGAAATGGCAAGTACAAGAGGTGAGTCATAATCTTAGGTCTCCCAAAACCTTTTCAAAAGATTAATTATATGGAATTTCATGAAATCCACTTTCCTTTCTTTCCTAAGTGCACAGGATTCTGCTATACCTCAAAAATCATGTGGTCAGGGGAGCAAACATTTTCACACCACAGTGAGCCGAGTTCACCTGAAGGAAAAGCACAGCAGAGTGGCTTAGCCCTCTACACAGAGAGGTCCCAGATGGTTCTGCATCTGACTCATGAACCGCTGGTAGATGCTACTTTTGGACGGATGACTGCAAACATGTGAGTCAGTCAGAGCGGATGGAGGGAGAGGAAGGAGAGAAAGTGAGAAGCACAAGTCAGCCTGCATAACTGCCAATTGCGGCACCCCATCTCTCCAGCGCACGGTCCCAGTTCTGTTCTCCCTGTGCACATTCTGGTCCCATGTTCAAATGTGGGGGCTCCCATGTGTGTTGGATGCAATCCACCATCTTCGCTTAGACATTCCAGCAATGCTCCCAACCCCTTTTTAGCCTTGCTCCCACAGGGGTCTGCTCCGTTCTTCAGGCGAATGAAGCTGTCCTTGCACCCTAAGCCACTTGCTGCATCGTGGCCCTGTCCAAACTCCCCGCTCCACCTGGAATGTACTTTCCACATCTACACCTGTCCATACCCTCTTTCACGATCTTTTCTCAAATAATATCCTTCCCATGAATCCAGAAGTGATCACTCCTCCTCCCTGTTCACATGGCTCATTTCACATGGAGACAGCCATGGGAGGATAGGACTGTGACCAGCTATGACAGAGGCCCTCTCAGGGTTCTACTGGTCCTTAGGGTTGGCAAAGAGCCCCGCATCTAATCCATAGCATTTGACTTGGGGAAGTATGAGTCCATAAAATGGGAGTAAAAAACCCTGGTCAACTAACCTCTGACCTGCCCTTAGAAGCCAATCAGATGAAGGTAAAGGAACGCTCCATGGCTGGGAGCTCACTGACACTGGATTATTGTGATGGTTATGATGGCCTATGTATAATTTGTCCCGGGCCCCTTATGGGAGGATGCTCAGGAACCACTTTGTTCTCTAACTCTTACTAGAAATGAGAGTCACAGAAAACAGGCTATTACAGTTGTCACTGTTAGTAGTGACAGGTTCGTGTATAGGATACTATTAAAGGGGCAGGCTATTCTGCTGACATCAGGGCTGGTGCTGTGAAGACCACTCTTCACAGGTCTATGCCCCTATGTAGGGAGGGGAGAACTGACCAGAGCCCTGGCTGGTCCAGCAGAATCGAAAGTTCTCAGGTGACTCAAGGCTGGTGGTGGCAAAGGGACCTGCAGACTCTGGCATTGAATTCTGGTGCTTCTGCTGGTTATGGGAACTCAGGAAAATTATTTAACTCCTTGTGCCTCAACCTAGGAAATGACACAGATGGTAGCACCTCCAGCAGAGAGGCTGGTATGGACTGAGTGAGATGGGATATGCAAGACGACTGGGACAGTACCTGGTCACAGGGAGTGCTCAGGAGGTGTTAGCTGTCACTGTGATGGAGGGGGCTGCCCACAGCATTTCAACAGTGTGTAATGGCCATCCACACAGGGACCTGGCAGGCCTTCCATTGATGGAGACACAAGACAGCTTCCTATACGGCAAATCATTTTCCTTAAGAATGAAGGAGGGGACACATATGTAATACCCTTTGTAATACTTTAAGCAATAAAAAATAAAAATCCAAAAAAAATCCAAAAAAAAAAAAGAATGAAGGAGGGTCCTGCCTCTTTATTTCAGGCCCTAATTTCCCCTCACTTCCTCTCTGTGAAGGTGGGGTTAAGGTGGACAGAAGGTAATTCCAGGGTGTCTGATGGGGGTGGAGGTGAACTCAGAGAGTGCAGGTGTGGCTGGGGCCAGGGGCTCACAGATCCTAACCCCCTTTCAGGACTGGCAGACAACCTGTGACTCACATGGGAAGGAAAGGCTGGTGGCAATATCATATTATTAGTTTTTTAATCACATGGAGAGAAAAAAATTCGCAAGTTTTTCATGCACTAAACAACAGTGCCTTGGTCAGAAGCCAAAATCTGAGCAAGCCTGAAGGTTGACCAGGATTTCTTTGTGGCCTCTTCCCAGTGTAATCATTGCATGTTCAGGGGAACCAGACCTGGGTTGTTGTAAAACTCGACACAATGAACTTGACAGACAGCCAGATTTCTGCCAGTTTAGGGTTACTATAATCTCATTATTATGCTTGAAAGACGACAAGTAATAGAATCTCAGGTAGCCATTCTGGCATTCCCCGGCCACATCTCCTCCTTGATGCCAATTTCCCTTGATTACCTGGCAGGGTGAGGCTCAGTTTTCAACCACTTCTCCTGCAGGAATAACCATCTGATCAGCCTGCAAGCTTCTCGATGCAGTCAAATGTTTTGATGGTGCAAGCATTAAATTAACCCTTTAGCCCTGTCCCCTCGAGAATGCCACACTTATTAAAAAGCAATTTACTTTTCAATCATTGTCAACATGGTGCTAGAGAAGGAACTTATAAGCAGGCTTCCTGGCTCTCTCCCTCGGTGTCCAGCCTTTTTAGGGTTGTTTTGTGTCCTTTTCATCAACACAAAGGCTGACAGTGAGAGCCTGAGGAGAGTTTTTCTGTTTTGGTTACTTTCCTAATCTGGAAGAGGATGGCACCAAACACTTGTGGGTATTTCACATTCTGTTCAAAGACAATAGAGGCAAGTTTGACAAAGGCTGGATGAATTATTAATTGCACTTTTTGGAAAAACACATCTATTAGCAACGTGACTCATCAGGCAAAAAGATTTCCTGAGATGCGTGGTTTTGATGCAGCTCTGTCATCCTGCCCCAAAAGATGGGTCAATCTTGCCCAAAAAGGTTTGATTCTAAGAACAAAATGCTGTCAGACTTCACAAATTGAAAGACAAAGGCTTGGAGAGAATGACCACAATTTTCTTCACAATCGAGGGTGTGGACAAACTCCCTAGGAAAAATAAGCGTGAATGGAGGTCTATAAAACTTGACACCCACAAACATGTGACACTTAGATTTTTTGCTCCTTTATCTTTTGAAAGGGTTCCAGTGTGGGGGTATGCATCTACATTTCTGAGGGTTTTCGACTTATTGAAAAAGTGGGAAGTGTGTGGCTTGAAAAACCTCTGGCAACTCTAAGCTTCTGAGGAACTTTCGTTTTCATTTTTGCCAGAGCAGAAGCCAGGACAGTGTCCAACCCGAACCCCTAGGATGCTTCCAGTAGGAGCACCACGGTGGGTTATAAAGGAAGTGCCACTGGGCATCAGGTCTGAGCTTTCTGTGCTCATCACAGAACACAGGTCTTGGCCAGGCTCAAGGATGTTGTGAATGATCTTGAACTTGATTCAAAATCACCTTCACTTCATTCCAAACCTGAAAGGAGGTTATGCAAAGGCTGTCAGTGAGAGAAGGATGCTGGTGGGCAGACACAGCTCTGGGGTGCCCTGTCTGTCTTCTGGACACTTGCACCACATTTGGGGGTGTCATCAGACAAAGGAGAATGAGATGCCCTCTAAGGCAGGGGAGTCAGAGCTAGAGGCTCACAGCCTTTTCTACACCCAGCCAGGATACGAAAGGGTTCAGGACTCTGGTATTCAGTGAGTCCTACCACCTGGACCTAGACAAGACTGAGGCTTTCAATTTCTTGCTTCACATAGAGTAGGGTCCCCTGTGTGCCTACAACAAAGCTCTGGTAACTCTTCACTCATGCCCACACAGAGGTGTCCTGGAGTCAACTCTGACCATGGATCAATCCTTGGAGTTGTAAGGGGGCAGGGGTGGTGACAATGGCGCAGTAGCATAGTGAACCAATTATCATGATATGTCTAGTAGATCAACTTAAAAGACCGAAAACAAACCACCAGTACTGGCTATCAGGAATCTTGAGCAGATCAGCATAACAATTTTGTGTGTGAATAGTGGATCACTGGGACCATAGACGAATTTTGTCACTGCTGCTCCAAACTCATATCTAGAAGCCCTAATTCCCAAAGGGATAGTGTTTGGAAATGGGACCCTTGGGCAGTAAATTAGGGTTAGATGAGGTCATGAGGGTGGGGTTCTTATGATCCCCGCCCCCCACCTTTTTTCCTACCATGTATGGGCACAGCTATTTACAAACAAGAAAGTGGGCTCTCACCAGGAGCCAAATTAACCAGAAACTTGACCATGGACTTCCCAGCCTCTGGAACTGTAAGAAATAAATTTCTGTTGTTTAAGTCACCCCATCTATAATATCTATACTAATAAAAGGGTAATATCCTAATTAGACCAGATGTCTTCTAAACATCCATCTGGACGTCCTTCCAGACAAAGCCACGGTGGCGGGGCCAAGGCAAAGGTGGTTAGAGGTGACCAGGCCAGCAGGGGAGGGCAGTTAGGGGCAATCAGGCAGGCAGGGGAGCAGTTAGGGGTGATAAGGCAGGCAGGCAGGGGAGCAGTTAGGAGCCAGCGGTTCTGGATTGTGAGAGGGATGTTCGACTGCCAGTTTAGGCCCAACCCCTATGAGATCGGGCCTAAACCGGCAGTCAAACATTCCCAAGGGGTTCCGGATTGGAGAGAGTGCAGGCCGGGCTGAGGGACCCCCCACCCCTGTGCATGAACTTCATGCACCAGACCTCTAGTTTTGTTATAGTAGCCCAAGCTGACTAATACAACTGGCAACTAAGAGCTGAACCAAGAGGTATTAAACTGATGTTTCTTTATAGAAGACATAGCCATGTTTAGAACTGACATGAAAAGAGAAAAACACTTGCTT
>NW_006295821.1:696246-724473 GCF_000327345.1 Myotis davidii | reverse complement strand
TGAAAAAAAATGTTGAAGTCACAAGCCAAAATAGCTCAGAATGAACCCTAACTTGGAAATGAGGTCATTGCAGATGTAATTAATTAAGATGAGGTCACATGGGATGGGACTGAAACCCAAGATGGCTAGTGTCTTCATAAGAAAAGGATAGAGACACATACAGGTAGAAGGTGCAGTGTGGCAGCTGGAAGCCAGGAACTCTAGGAATAACTGGCAAACGCCAGACACTGGAAGAGGTAGGAAGGATCCTCCTCTAGTGCTTTTGGAGGGAGCACTGCCCTGTTGACACCTTAATCGCAGACTTCTAGCCTCTCAAACTGTGAGAGAATCAGTTTCTGTGTTTTCAGCCACCTAGTTGTTATAGTAGCCTAGGAAACTAACACAGTGAGCTTTATTCTTAATTTTTATGCATTAACAAGATAGAGCCAGTAGATCCATTTCCAGCGTCTCCATGGGCTTCAGCTCCAATGGCAAACAAGTTTCTCTCTTCTAGAAGTCATCGTCAAACATGTCATTGCATTTCTTTGGCTGCTGTTGAGCAAGGAGCCCATCATGAATGAGCCACCGAGGGTGGTAATGCATTGCTCTCACTAGTTGGGCCTGGGCTGTATCCTCCATCCTTGGAGTTTGGAATGGGATCCTGTGCTGGGACCACGTGGACTGAGAATGGGTGATTTCACAGAGCTTTTACTACCAAAGGTATAGTTACCAAAGGAGAGCTACAGAGGCTACAGAACAAAAGGAGGTATCCACTACACTTTCCAAACAGGTAAATTATGGGTTACTATTCATATTACAGAGGAGCCTTCACTTAACAAAAAGGTACTTTACAGAAGGATTCGCTGAAGGTTTCTTTTAAACAGTTGTCTCTAAATGGAGTTAATCATTTGTTTAGTGATTATTAATGCTTCAGTAGAATAACTCAGGGAAGAAAAACTTAAAGCTAAAATGTAAGCACCACTGTCAATTGAAAATCAATCAAGAAAGAAAACAAATTTGAAATGGTAGGTTAGTGAACTGGAAAGTGTGATTTGATTTACATAAAACTTCTTACAAACATGTCTATGCAAAAAGCAAGGTACAGTGATGTTTAAGGAAAAAATGCACTTATTTGGGAATATGTTGGAGATGGTTCTAGTTCTCCTACAGAAGCAAAATCATTCTGTAAGTTTTAGGTACACTTAAGGCATGTAATTAGAGGGTTTCCACGTAGAACCACCCCAAGTCTTTAACATTGAGCAAGTCAGCCAACTAATTGCCCACTTACTTGTTTTGAACACCAATTAATATTAGGGACTGTTTGAGTACTTGACAAGCCCAAGATAATTCTTGAGATTTATTGGTTCTTATATTGAGTGCTATGATCTAAATTAAGAATGCAGGTGGGATTTGCGTTTTTAAAAGTTCTAATTACTTACTAGCCATTGAAGGCATATGAAGGCTCTCATTAACATTTATAAATCATGTTCATTTATCTTGGGATGTTTTACTTCCATTATAGTGGAAACTGTTATGTTATTTTATTTCATTTATTTTGTTGTTGTTGTCTATCTATAGTTACTGCATTGTTTGGCACATTTGTTATCTTAACAAATTGTGGATTTTATTACTACACAATGACTTCTTTTGTCTTTTAGAGCCATTAGTCCTAAATTCTTTATCATCTGCTATTTTTTAAAGGCGATAGAAATTATAGGATCTTTGATTTGATAACTAGATGGTCAGAGGTTGTTTTTCTTAAAAAGTATGTTTTTATTGATTTTTAGAGAGGAAGGGAGAGGGATAGAGAGATAGAAACATTGTCTTTTGGGTGCCTCCTGCATGCCCCCTACTGGGGATCAAGCCAGCAACCTGGGTATGTATCCTGACCAGGAATTGAACCTGAGACTTCTTGGTTCCTGTGTCAAAGCTCAACTGCTGAGCTTCAACCTCATCTGCTACTAATATCATCACTTCTTTCTCTTTGTATCTGCTAATATCTGTTTGCTTCTTCTTTATTTTCAACTTTTCCTTACCATTTTGTTAGGAGAATTTTTTGAAACAACATACAGCTGAGTTTTTTTAATTAAAACACAGTTTGACAGACTCTGATTTTAATAGAGCAATTTATCTCATTCACATTTAGTGTAATACTGGATATGTTATTTCAGAGTCTTACTTTATGATTATTATTTTGTTATACTTTACCCTATCTATCTTCTTTTTCCTTTTCCTCATTTTGGATGGTTTGATTTACTTGACATTCTAATTTTTCCTTCTGGTAATTTTTCATTTCTGTACTTTTTTATTTAGCTAGTATTATCTACTCACATTTTCAACTATTAGATCAAAACCAAAACCAAATTATTCTATTTCCTCACTCTTCCCTTCACACAAAGCAATTAAAATAAAATAATTGTAATTTTCTATCTGTTCCCTCCTTGTAACGCCTCATTTTTACTAAGATAGTTTAACATTTTTAGTGCAAGAATATTATTAGGTTTCCCCTTGAAGCATGCCTTTTCTCTCTTAAAACAACATAACCTCCCCTTTATTACAAATTTTTAATCTTTATTATCATTATTTTGGAATTTGTAAAGGCTTCAAAGTTCATTGTCACCCAGTATTTCTTCTCTTACTTATCTTCTCCTTTCTTCAAGTTGGCCACAGATAGAAGAGTGACACTCAAGTTTGTTTTGAAAATCCACTCTTCTTTTCACTTGAATCTTTCCAAAGCATTCACTGCCATTATATATTTATCATCCACATGACTCGGTCGACTAGGAAAAGTAGATATTATTATCTCTGTTTCACTGATGAGAAAATTAAAACACAATCATGTCTGATGATTTTACCCATCCCACCCCCAAAATGCTTTGTCTCCCTAAAATGCCAAGAGGAGTTTCTCAATTTGCCAGAAGTCATCTCTGAGGGTGTTAATATAATTCGGGAAAATGCCGGGATCTCAACAAAGGCATTTTAAGTAAAACAGGCCACTGTCCCAATGGGATCATTGAAGTGTAGAAATCTACTTTAGTGAAACTTATATAAAAAGACAAAACAGACAGAACATTCTTTTTCTTTAAAATAATTTCTTTTCTTGCATCACAGTTTTTTTTACTTTTCCTTCAGAATGGAGACTTGTTTTATCTTGACTTTGTGTTTTACACTGGCAATTGCTGGAGAATGAATTGGGGGTGGTGGTGCGGGGGGGCAAAAAGTGGTGAGGTAGGACAGTAAAAAGTTCTCTAGGGTTTCCTTTCCTTCGGTCTTTCATTTGCCCCCAGAATGTTGCAATATGTTGTGATTTCATTCATTCATCATTCATTCAATTGACATTTCTGAACTGGGGTAGGAGGAACAATTCAATGAACTCATTCTTGCCATGGAGAAGCTCATAGCCTGATGGGAAAGACAGACAAGAAAACTCACAACACACTGTGGTATGTGCTCTTTCCAAAAGAGCTGCCATTTGCAGACTTGGCACTCAAAATGGCCTCACTTCCTCTCAGCTCCCCAAAGCAGAAGACAGGGCCCCTTTGCCCTGACACAGTGTTGGGCGGCTGAGGCCTGAACTCAGCCTGCACTCCTGGCTCTGGAGCCCAGCTCGCAGCAGGTTGCCTAGCTATCCCTGTCTAGGCTTGTTTTGCATACCATCCTCAAAGAAAGGTTCTCAAGCAGAGTACAGAAATTTAGGTCAAAGATTAATGGAGAAGTATGTTAGGCTTCATCCACACTGTCATCCCGGGAGATGAGAAGAATTGCAGGCACTGCGCTCTTCACATGTCTCGGCATCCTTACATCCTGGGTCTCTGGTGAAAGCTGTCCATCTTGGAGATAACGTCTGCCAAAAGGATCCACCGGCTCCTGACATGCCCCCAATCCTTTCATCACCTGCACCTACCTGGTGATTTCTGGCATTTTGTTCTTACCCATACACATAGCAAAGAATTAAAACCTCACTAGCTCTTCTCTTGGCCACAGAAACATTGATAAGAGAGAAACATCATTGATCAGCTGCCACCAGGGATTGAGCCCCTGGGATTGAGCCCGAAACCTGGGCATGTGCCCTGACTGGGAATTGAATCGGTGACCTCTTGGTTTCTGAGTCAATGCTCAACTGGTGAACCAACCCAGCTGGGCTCTTATCTTGGCATTTTGCAGCTGCTGTTTGCTCATATCCAAGGGCTCATATGTCCAGAATCCCATTCTTAAAGGGAAGCCATCACATGATCATAAAACCAACCCCTAGGAATGGAAAGCACATACAGTCTGATATACACACATTTCTTGACTCATTTGTCACTCTTGCCAAAACACTTTCCTAAGCAGCAAGTATGGCCAATGGAAAAGTGTTTATTGGGCATTTACTATGCTCCTGTCACTGTCTGTGCTCTGAGCTGTTTTCACACTCAGTGACATAAAGAGGAGGCTTTCTCTTCCTTTCCAAGAACAATGCCTGAAACTTAAATTTTCCTCAGACCAATGAAAAGAATAGAGACCAGATCTCATTTACTTAGTACTTTCAAAACAAAAATCCGTCAAGTTTCTCCTCAGCTTTCTGAATTTCCAGGCAGTCACAAAGCTGGTTTTAATGCACTGGCACACTCTAGGATTATTCACTGTTTGTTTCTATTTAAACACATGTACTTGTTGGATTCCCAGAGATCCAAGTAATCAAAGTGGACATTTCAAATGTCAGTAATGGCAACTTCCTAAGAAATGAGAAAGATGACCCTTTGGTTGCTCTGGAAAAAAAAAATCAAAGTAGTTCCAACCCATCATAGTTTCCTTTTCGTCTCTGCACAAAATAGTCTCCTTATCTTTGAAACATCGGGTTTGAAGGTCATTTGGCTTTAGGAGATGTGTAAACGTAGTCCCCTTGCGACTTTGAGGCTGGAACTTCAATAGTTCACTGTGGGGCCATCGCTAAAAGCAGCCTCACCTGCATGCAAGATGCTCTTTCCTGCTAAGTTGCTAGAATATTAATTCCTGCAGTGAAAACAGTAAGAGGTCGGTGACTTTTCACCTTTAAGAAACGAGTTTCCATAGTAACACAAACTCAGTGGACAATTCCCAGTTAAAAAACAAAACAAGCCTGAAGTCCAGGCACTGCTCTAACTTCAGCCACGAAGACTGACGCCAACACCAAACCATCTTTTACACAAATCCAGCAACCTGTGTAGTGAACAGCAGCGGCTTCGGAAGCTCAGTAGAGCTTGCATGCCTGCTATGCTGCCTGGCTGAAAACACTTGAAATTAAAATTTTAGTTTCACGCCTTGGTCCTTCCACTGTATGGCAGGGGACTTTCAAAGAAAGTGAAAAAGAAAGAATAATTGGCTGATGGTAGATGGAGGAAACAATCGGGGTACCAAGCCCCTGTGCTTCTTTCAAGGCCTGGTTTGTTAGGGAGCTACGTTGGATTTGAAAGTCCCATCCTAGTGGAGGTAGCTTTTGTTTGTGCTATTTAATTACACCCATAGGGCCAAACGAAGTACACAATTGATAGATGCCCATTTCTCACCGAGGAGGGAGAAAGTGATCTATTTGCAGGAGTTATATATTTTTTTCAGGCACTTTACGGAGACACCCTAACCCCCCTTGGTTGCTGACTGTAAAATAAGAAAACTATTACCCAGCTGGGGTAACAATAGGCTCCCACAGTGCCTTTCTGCTCAGCCCGCAGCTGCAGCGAAAGTGGAAATTCAGCAGCAGGGTTACATTCTTCCCTTCCAGCCTGTTTCTATGGGCAAGGAGCCCTCCCACTGATCCAATGTATTTTCTATGCAAAACTGCAGAAGAAGTGACATTTTAAAAGTTTTGACCTTTGTGTTTTTTTGCATGAACCGAGGCATACATTTTTTAAACCTTCTGACAGGGTGTCTGTTAGAAACGGCAATAGCCATTACTGTAATAATAAAATGTTTCAAAATTTGAAAATTCTATATTGAATATAATGCACAGATAACCTTTGTCTGGAAAATGATAGCGATGTGGGCCTTGGAACCACTTCTTTATTGTTCCAGGAAAACAGATTATGACAGGTTTCAGGCACATTTAGGAAACAATATCACTGGACGCTATGTTTTCACTTGCTAATTTAAGACTTTCATGATTTTTGTTCCCCAAGAAAGGATTTGGAAGAGTTTTGCATTTATACTCTAAGGCATTTCCCCTTAATACTAATAGTCGCCTTATTTATTTTAAAAAAATAACCATTCTTTGGATAACAAAAATATTATTTTTAAAATATTCAGTTTTGTGTGTCAATACATTTAGGGTGCTTTTTTGAGAAAAGTTTAACTCTTATTTGAATCTAAAACTTCTTTATTTTTTTTTTTTAAAAAGGGGAAAACAAAATAATCAAGAGACTAAATGTCAAGGAGAACGTTCTTTGAAAGAACTTCTAATTAGCAAGGAACGTGAATGGGTTGGGGGAAGCTCAGATACAAAGATATAAAGAAAGAAAATTAGAGCAAATGAGATGTTGAATTTTTTGCAACAAAAGATGAGTGAACAGGCGATGGATAAGGAAATACCACGTTCTCAAGTTAAAGGATTATGTTGCTTTAGAATCTCAGATCAGATCTTCAAGTAAGGGAGATCCATTGGCTGTGGTCTGAGGTGGGCTACTGGTACTATTTAAAAGTTCAAATGATGAAATTTTAAAAAATATATGTTTTATTGATTTTTTACAGAGAGGAAGGGAGAAGGATAGAGAGTCATAAACATCAATGAGAGAGAAACATCGATCAGCTGCCTCCTGCACACCCCCCACTGGGGATGTGCCCACAACCAAGGTACATGCCCTTGACTGGAATCAAACCTGGGACCCTTCAGTCTGCAGGCTGACGCTCCATCCACTGAGCCAAACTGGTCAGGGCTCAAATGATGAAATTTTAGCGCTAAGAATACTAAGTTTCCCTGTCCAAACTCTTCATCTTTCACAGATGCAAAAAACTAAGGCTCAGAGAGGTTAAGTGATGTACCCAAGGTCATGGAGAAAGGAACAAATTGAGAACCAGAAGCCCATCTCCTGCATCCTTTTCCCAGCCCATGCTGGGAGTACCACTTCCTCCTTTTCCTCCTCCTCCCCACCCCACCCCTTGTTATTATTTTACTAAACTTAAATCACAACCGCTGATTTAAGGCTGAGCTGGACTAGTGATTCTTTGCTGATACCCATTGTTGAGCTCTTGCCATCTTGGCCCCATTTGTCGTGGTGGAATCTTTTGGCATAGATCCCTGCTTCCAAGAGCATATCAGCCGAATAATACCTGTTAGAAAAGATATCGCTGACAGCAAGGCACAGGGACACACTTGCAATAAAGGGTTCTGAGGGCACCTTTGCGGGTCAGCTCTTTAAAGACTGGCTCTAGCAGCACAACTTGGATTGCCATATGGGAATGACCACACAGCTAAATTTTAGGAGCCTACCTCTAAAAGTTCTCTTCTCGCTGCTTCTAATTGTCACACTACTAAGACAAATTTGAAGCGTATGATTTCTTGAATCCCACAGTCTCTCCTATGTATAAAGGATGAAAAAGGACGCAAATGATGCTGATTAGCTCAGTTTCTCCATTACATGGCCTCTTGGCTGCACCAATCTTGATAAGGGTCACCTGCCTGGAGGGGGTTGGGCTCCTGTAGTTTGGAATGTGGAGGGTCTGACCCTACCTATGCCACTCAGGGCTGATGACAGAGAGCAGCCGTAAGTTCTGGCCAGTCCAACAGAGAAGGACTAAACCAAGCCAATGGAAATATATGCAGCACAAGCAGGGTGACATTTCCAACCAAACCAGGATAGGAACACTGCACAGTTAGAAGGCTACATGGGGCCATTTCTCTGTATTCGAGCAGGGATTGACTTTTCAGCAGGGGAAAGGATCTTTTAGCTGATGAACTCTTAGGGGTCCTCAAGATTTTTAAGGAGGAAAGGTTTTATACAGCATGATGTAAGTGCAAGGAAACTTACATTGTACCAGGAAGAAAGTAGCCTGCCATGTAATAATAGACCAGAAGTGTGTGGTTCTAACTTATTAAGGGAACTGAGGTGCTGAATACTTTTACTATGAAATTATTTCAAAAATTACATCTGACTGGTGAACGACTGTGAGCACACTCTGGGAGAAATAAGTTGTCTTGGGATGATGCATGAATCTTTTAAAACAAGTGTCATTTTGCTAAATTCTTGCTTTTCTAAGTTCTGAGCTGGCTTTTTCAGAGTCTATTGTTAAGTGTACAACCAGCCAGTCAGCCAGCGCTGCTCTGGGCATCTTTTGCTTTCAAAAAAATATATTATTAGAGAGAGGAAGGGAGTGGGAAAGAGAGAGAGAGAGAGAGAACCATCGTTGTGAGAGCACAACATCAATCAGCACACCCCCTGACCCCACCAGAGATCAAGCCTGCAACCTAGACATGTGCCCTGATCAAGAATCAAACCATCAAACCAGCAACCTTCTGGTGCACAGGACAATGCCCAACCAACTGAGCCACACTGGCCATGGCTGGGCATCATTTTTAACCAAAGCAAAACAACAGTCCCCATCTTCAAATTGTGGGAAGATAGCTTTAGAAAGCAGCAGGGCAGGAAACATAGGGAGCAAAGGCAAGTCCCCTGACCCCTCAAGACAGAGAGAACAAAGACTCATCTAAAGTGGCCCCAGAAGCATTCCTGGTCACTGAGTGTGGCTGTTTGCCTCCTACGACTTTCAGGTTTCTAAACACGAGCCACGGGTTTCAACATCAAAACACAAGCCAATTAAACCCAGACCAGATAGGGAGACCAATGCACCCTTTTCTCATTCTCATTCCTAGAAAAACCTCCTTCAAATTTTAGAAAGAGTTATGAGAAAAAATAAAAGAAGAAATGACCAAGATTAAAGATGTAGACTACATTAAAATCCTGATATTTTTCTCTTCTGTGTGTTTACTAATCCAGTTTTATTATCTGTAAAATGTGAATAACAAAAAGTATTTTCATTCCAGGTAGGAAATATCCTAAATAATGCCTGTGCAGAGCTTAGCACAGTATAATGAATGATAGTTTTTATTTTGAAAAATGGCCACACATTAAAAAAAAATAGACTAAAGTAGCTCCCTAAGACAAGAAAAGGACTCACTATGAAGGAGCTGAAAACAAACCTACACTTTCACAGTGGAATGGCCACTAAGAGGGAAAAGCTGCCCACCATTGGCTACATCTTCATCTGGCCAAAGCACTTGTTTATAGAACATGCTCAGAACCAACCATTTCTTTTTCTTTTCTTTTTTTAAATTTATCTTTATTGTTGAAAGTATTACAGATGTCCTCTCTCCCCCTCCTCGCCCCCCAATGACCTCTTCTACTCCACACTTGCATAGGAAATTTTCTTAGGGTGAAACAGATTTCAGGGCCAAAACATGCAATTGTATCAACAATTATCTTTTATGTTCAAAATAAAACATGTTCACCAACGCTAGCCTTCCATCTGTCACTGATTTCCCTGATACTTCTTCATGTTATCTTGATAACACATTCTCGTGACGCAAAGGGCCAGGCATGCATATCAACAGAAAACGATTACAATAATTAGTCACATGCCCCCAAATGAGGGAGACTTTAATGCAAACTGCAGCTAACAATTCGGCTTGCAGACTGGCCAGTGTTCGAATACCACATGAAAACTACAAATATATCAATTGCTCTTGAATTAGATTTTGTGTCACTAGTTCATTTGATGGAAAAAGGTTTTCAGCGATTATGAGTACAGACCTGAACATTGGCTATAAAATCCCCTGGAAGTGCAGGCATCTCTGAGGGATTGATATTATGAGTACAGACCTGAACATTGGCTATAAAACCTGGAAGTGCAGGCATCTCTGAGGGATTGAGATGTCGGATGAAAACCTCTGACCTCTCCAGGTGTGGTTCTCGCCTCGGTCTCTGCTTCTCCTTCTTTCGGCCTTTCTAAAAGCCTGGCTGAAGTCTAACTCAGTTTTTATTCATAGATAGATTTTCTTTCTCTAAAGCAGTGGTTCTCAGCCTTCTGGCCCTTTAAATACAGTTCCTCATGTTGTGACCCAACCATAAAATTATTTTCGTTGCTACTTCATAACTGTAATGTTGCTACTGTTATGAATCGTAATGTAAATATCTGATATGCAGGATGGTCTTAGGCGACTCCTGTGAAAGGGTTGTTCGACCGCCAAAGGGGTCGCGACCCACAGGTTGAGAACCGCTGCAAAGCATCTGCTTCAGTAGCAAGCCCTACCATGGGGATAATGAATAATGGTAGCCAACATTTACTGAGGACCTGAGTGTGCCCAGCATGCTGTTGTGACTTCACATGAGTTATCTCATCTTATCGTCCCACCAGCACTGGGAGGCTGGCATGCTGGTACCCCCATTTTATAAATGAGGACACCAAGTCTTGGAGAATTAAGTCACGTGAACAAGGCTGTCTTCCTTTGTGTGGAATTTCTTGGAGAATTCAGATCTGAAGAGGTGTAGCTCTGAGGGTATCCAGCCACTTTGGGGTTCTGGCCTGGTATATTGTGCAGACCTGCATAACTCTACCTTCAACAGTTGGATTTGCCATTGTATTCACAGAACCACACATGAAGCAAGATATTTTAAAAATTCACCTAAGGACAAGTGTCCTCTTCAAAACCTTGTGGATCTAGAAAACACGCAAGAGCATCCTACTCCATAATTAATACATGAAAAGTTCATTGAAAGTTCATTGAGTGAGAAGAGAAATCTCTTTTAGTTGCCAGGTGAAGAGGGAGCTGTTTGTATAATTATTTAAAATTAGTCCTCAAAGATCCATAAACGGAAAAAGCATTCACTGAGTATCTCTAAATCTCAGTGCTTTCTCTCTTGGTAATATTTATCATTTTCTTTCCATTCTCCCCTACCCCCAGTAAATAGGAATATTAAAATGCCCACAGCAGAATCCATCTGAAAATGGCTCAGTATTTTTATATCTGAGAGACTTTGACCTCTATCAGTAAATAACAGAAAGTCAGAGGTACATCTGTTCATTTCTTTCCCTTATTCTATCCTCATGAATTTACTTACATTAATAATTAATTCAAATGTTTTATTGTCTGACAGATTTTAGAGACTATGCCAGGTTCTTGGAGTACAACATTATATAAAACAAAGTTCCTATTCAATTCACTTTTATTAGCGGTTTCTTTACGTCTCCACGAGCACTAATCATCTGATTAAAAATTCATTCTTGCTTTTTTTTGTTTGTTTGGTTTGTACCTCCCTCTCTGTTCACCACTTTTGCTGGAAAAGTTGTACTAGCATAGAAGTTTAATTCTATTACCCCAAATGTACAGGCACTAATTTATAAGTGGGGTACTCACTTGGCTAGCATTCACCCAATTTGTTTATTTAGTTGACCACATTTAAATGTCTTTAGTTTAATAGTCACAATGCTTTGTCGGGCCCTCTCCCATCCCCCTGGAGGAATGTCCCTGCTTCTTACTATGTGGCCCTTACTTTTGCAGCAGCGCCTACTGGGGGGCGGAGGTGGGGGGAAGGGTGGAGGTCCACCCACTGCCTGGACAGTTTCCCATGAAATGGTCACCTTGAAAAATTGTCTTGCTAATGAAATCCCTCCTCTCAGGGATTTCCCTGTGAAATTCCCAGAGGATGAGGGCAGTAAGGAGGAAGGGAGGCTGGAAGGATGAGAAGAGGCCATCTCTGGATCTGCATAAACCAGCTGTGAGAGACAGAACCTGGCTGAGAGAGAAGCTAAGACTTAGAAAAGTTACAGAACGGAAGGAGCCAGCAGGCCGCAGAGAGGCCTCAGGCAAACTGAGAATGATGTGCAGGTTCCATGGCTGCTGCATCCAGCCAGGTACAGGGCTGAGTGCTTCCAAGCACGAGCAGGCGCACTGGGCAGACACCTGCTGGAGGGCTACTGCAATCGTCCCCTCACAGACCTGGAAATGCTGGCCTGACTGGGTCCCTGCCTCAGCCTCTGTTCCTGGTCTGCCCTGGACTCCTGGGCACCCTGGGCAAATGGCAACAACCCCCAACTCACAACCTGACAGAATTTGGGCAAATCTCTGTCCATCACAACCTTGAGCATCTGACATCATGTGCCCTGAGATTTTTCCACCAACCAACTTCAGGGAGCAGTGAGTTTTACTTTTCATTATCTTCTTTTTCATCTCTCTATTTTTTTATGGTAAATCTTTCCCGCCACTTCTGCCATTTGGTAAAATAAATTTGTGCCCAAGAATGTGGGAAGTCAGGCACAAAGAGGAAATGGGTGAGGGACCTGTCTTAACAATTATCAAGATAGGTGTGCCAAAACCTTATTATTGTTGTGTCTTCATCGGAATTTTATCACAAGTCTTCATAAGAATATTCCAACCTCCTGGTGGAGGCCAGAGAGCAGCTGCTATGTGTAGCTCTCATCATATGGCAACTTTCTTTCCCACGGCAGGTAAACAGAAATGAAGGAAAAGGCCCGAATGTGCACCCAGATGCTTGGATGACCTTTGAGAATAAAAGAAAAAGAATTCCAAGGCACTTGGCTTGCTCTGCAGTGACGGCAGCAGCCAGGAGGAGCCAAGCTTTTTCTGCAGGTGAACCGCTGCCTTCTTTCCGGCCACATGGGTCTGTGCGAGCGGACCTCAGCCTTGTGTGATGCCGTGGTCCGAAGTGAGCATGTGTTCACAGGTCAGGAAGGAAAGGGGGCCAGGGAGGAAGTGGGGTAGCAGGTCTACTTCAGGGCCGGGGAACAGAAACACATGCAGCTCCTTGCTCCTCGTAGCTGCTTCTCACAAACCAGCTGGAGTTCATTTTGTGCTCACTCGTCACAAATAACAATTCGACCAGGGAACAAATCTTGATAGCGCCTCCTAGGCGTGGAAGCATCGTCCTTGACTTGCGGGCAGACATTCATCAGATGTGCTGCTTTCCTTCTGGAAAGTGCTAATCCCAGAGGCAGGCTCTGGTCAGTCATTTCTGACTTGGGCAGGGGAGACCCAGGAAATCTCTCTGGAGGAGAAGCATCTGACCCGAGCACCAGAAGGATGCTAGGAATTCAACAGGCAGACAAAGCGAGAACATTTCTGTTCATTGAAGGGACAGTATGAGCAGGCACGAAGCCTTTGAAGGTGCCTGAGCATGGCCTGGGGTGAAAGTAAACTGGGGGAAGTGGGTGCAGGAAGCAAGGTGAGCAGGACCCCAGCTGCAGGATGAGTCCCAAGGGCCCTAGGGAGTTCCAGCTTTGTTCCAGAAGAGGATTCTCCTAGACCTAGACAGTACAGGGAGGTGGGGGTGGGGGTCACGCAGGTTACATGGAAAGGTAGAAGACGGCCGGGCCAGGGTTTCTGGCGGCAACTTTGCAGAGTAGGAAAGTGATTGGAGAGGAGAGAGATGGGAGGCAGGGAGGTCCTGAAAGAATCCTGTGAAACCAGAGAAATAGAAATCGAGTTGGAGGGGAGTGGTTAGAAGGAGAGAGAGAAAAGGGCCACAGTGCTCCTGAGACTTCTGGCTGAGTTATTGGGAAGGGGATTCACTAAAGAATTCTGGGTTAATGGAAGGAGCATATTTTCGTAGAAAAACAAATGAATAATAATTCTATTTTTATCCCCAATACAATGAAAACATTTACTGTCTCGTTCTGTTTGATTAGCCAGATACGGTTTGAATTCATTTCCTGTGGCTGCCCGAACAAAGCGTCACAGACGGGGCAGCTTAAACAATGCAAACTTGTTGTCTCACCGTCTGGAGCCTCGAAGGCTGAGGTCAGGGTGTCAGCAGGTTGGTCCTTTCAAGGCTGTGAGCGTGAATCTGCTCCAGGCCGTCCTCCAGCTTCCGGTGTTGCTGGTGACCCTGGTCATTCCTTGACTTGTAGACGTCCCGTCCCACCCTTTTCTTCATCTTAACATAGCTTCGCCCTGTGTGTGCCTCCCTGTCCAAATCTCCTCTTTTTATAAGGACACCCAGTCTTATTGGCTGAGGGACCCAACCTATTCCAGTCTTACCTCATCTTAACTAATTACTTCTGCAAAGACCTTCTTTCCAAAGAAGGTCACATCTGAGGTCCTAGAGATGAAGGACCTCAACATACCTTTTGGGTGGGACATAATTCATGCCATGACATGAATTTTTAGGAGCTAAAATTTTACATTATTTAAGAGCAAAGCAATTTTTTTTAGTTTCCCTTCCACCATGACCTCAGAAGGGATGTATTTTGCAAATCCTACTCCAAATATCAATCAGAGAAAGCCATCAAGTCTGCAGTCCTCTTGTTTGCACCCATTGTAAGGCCCTATGGGGGAAAAATGTTTATTTCCTCAGCCATACTGAGTCAGCCAATGTTTTAAACTCTGCTGGACATCTGGGGTTAAAGTTGCAGGTTGGATCACTTCCCGGACTGATGGACAATAGGGAGACCACACAGACAGAGTGCGCTCAGCCTCCTCACCCCGGACTGCCAAAGAAACTGCTCACCCAGCAACGCAACTGAAGGGCAAGAGGAATGGGGCAGACGGTGGCACGGAGCCCAAAAAGTGCACCGCAAATCTGCAATTTGGACTAACGAAGAGCTCCAGATATAGCTGATAGAGTTACATAAGAGCACGAGAAGCTGCCTAATGTTTGCCTTCTTTGCTTTATTTTCGTTGCCTCTCTGTAGGGTTCATTCAAGGTCAATGGTGGCTGAGGTATTTTAGCCTGAGTGGATGGTGGCGAACACTGTGTCCTGGGTAGAAGTGGGGGTGGGGCTGGGGAAAGGAAGCAGCCAAGAACTCAAATGTTCCCAATTCAAAGAGGCAAAGCTAGCAATCAGCTGGTCTCCCAGGTCGAGGCCCTTTCTTCCCTCTTGAGCAGTGTCTTCATCACATTAGGATCAGACTTGAAGTGAAGGGTGGTGCCAGCAGATCCTTTTGGGTGCATACCACCCCCTGAAATCATGGCGAAGTGAGATGCAAAGCAAGCAATTAACCAAGAAAAAATATCCAAGGAGCTACCGGGAAAATCGTTAAAACAGAAAAACAAGTAGGATAATTACACAAAATGCATCCACCAACTCAGAGGAAAAGAGGGGCTCAGAATGGATGGTAACAGCTGGATTTCACCCTCCTATCGCAGCAATAGGATGTTTCAAGGAATACATTTTCTTTAAGACGGAAATATATTTCTGTCTTTTGGGGCCGGGAGGGGGCGGGGGTGGGGGGGGCAAGGGCGTGATACATCTAATACTGTTGGGATTTTATGAGGCTGTTAAAAGTTTTCTTACTGAAGAAGCCAAGACATGCCGAGTCTTGTGCAGCAGATTTGGTAGATACCAGGAGAATATTTGTTAATTGATGTGTCTATGACTTCTGTGAGGAGGAAAGATGTTCTTACAAACATGGCTGCCAAAACTGGGGCAGTGTGTGTACTAAAGAACCATTTTCTTCTGTTTGGTTTTGGTCTAGTTTGGGGGATTTTCCCCCCAGGCAACTCCATAACCCCTGAGTCTTTGAGCCAGGCACTCTTGGCAATATAGACTCTACATATACATGTCTCATCCTACCCTCAAAGGATATTCAAGCCAGTAGGAATATCAAATGGGTGTCCAAATAAACACATTGAAAAGTTTAAGACAAGAGAAGATGAAAATATTAGAGGTGAAGAGATGATGGGAAGGAATGATGAGAATATGATGGAAAGGACTCCAGAAAAAAATAGTCAGTGGGCATTACTCTCTACCATTGCCAATACTGCTCTATTATTTGCCAAAATACCATAAAAGCTGCCCTGAATAATTCAGGTGAAGTGGATCCAAATCCACATATCAACCAATGGTTTAAAAAGCTATCTGTGTCTTGACAAAATAAATTAACTAGATCTGTAGGGTCAAAGAAATAAGATAGGAATTTCCAGGGAATCTTCGTAATGTGGACATCTAAATACATGGAGTTAGCCACGTTGCCTGATTCCTGATGTGTATGGGCCAGGACTTTCAGATTAGCACCCCCCTCATTCAACAGCATCAATTAATCCTCCCTTGTGCCTCTATGAACAGGGCACTGATCACTGAGGAGGATCCAAGTTTCTAAGAAGGAACTGTTCTCAAGGAGCAGGACGTATATGAGGCAAGACATCTATACCAGTGGATGCAGTAGCAAACCACGTCCTGCATGTCACATTTAAACTAAGTTATATTTGTGTGGGAGGAAAGAACAAAAGGAAGTGAGGCAGGTTAGCTAGGCAATATATGGGCTGCTTTTTAAATTCCAGACAAATAATCTAACGAAGTTTGTTAGACACTAAACCTTTGAAGGCGCCTGAGCACGGCCTGGGGTGAAAGTAAACTGGGGGAAGTGGGTGCAGGAAGCAAGGTGAGCAGGACCCCAGCTGCAGGATGAGTCCCAAGGGCCCTAGGGAGTTCCAGCTTTGTTCCAGAAGAGGATTCTCCTAGACAGTACAGGGAGGTGGGAGCGGGGGTCACACAGGTTACATGGAAAGGTAGAAGACGGCCGGGCCAGGGTTTTTAGCCACTCTTCTTTGTTTGATTTGAGGAATTGTATTGCTGTTTTTGTTGCTATCGTCTCTTCTGAGAGAAAAGTTATTTGGGAGATATAGCTCTGATCCTAATATATTAAAATTCCTACTGCATTTCTGTGAGCAGTATTGGCAATAGCATAGAAGTGTGGAGCTCAAGTGCCCACTTGTCACCGAGCTGGAACTGACCCAGAGCAGAACATTTGACCGGGCCTGATTTTCCTAAAAGAATGTCCTTCCTCTCTTCTCTTCACCGACCTTCTCACAATCGTGGATGGAGAACATCAGCACCTCAGCGAATATGCCCTTGAGTTCTCAGATGGGGTTCTTATCAATGGTGTTTGTGCCTGAGGACGTTCATGGAGGAAGCCCCACACTAGAGACCTCTGGATCTTGACCACCTGATTCTGAGCTTCACAGAATCAATGTCCCGATGTTGCCTTTGCATTTCCCATTGGTCTGTGTTGTGGGTTGAATTGTACCTCCTGCTCCCCCCAAAAAGATGTTGAAGTCCTAGCCCTCAGCACCTGTGAGTGTGACCTTATTCAGAAATAGTCATAGCAGACGTAAGTGAAGATGAGTTGTTAGGGTAGATCTTAATTCAATATGATTGGTGTGTTTAGAAAAAAAAAGAGACAGAGATTAGGGTGGTGCAGCCATTAGCCAAGGAATGCCTTCCAGCCTACCAGGCTCTGGAAGAGGCAGGCAGAAGCTTCCCCTGGAACAGTGGTTCTCAACCTTCCTAATGCCGCGACCCTTTAATACAGTTCCTCATGTTGTGGTGACCCCCAACCATAAAATTATTTTCGTTGCTACTTCATAACTGTAATTTCACTACTGTTATGAATCATAATGTAAATATCTGATATGCAGGATGTATTTTCATTGTAACATATTGAACATAATTAAAAGCATAGTGATTAATCACTAAACAATATGTAATTATATATGTGTTTTCCGATGGTCTTAGGCGACCCCTGTGAAAGGGTCGTTCGACCCCCAAAGGGGTCTCGACCCAGAGGTTGAGAACTGCTGCCCTAGAACCTTCAGAGAGAAAGCACGGCACAGCTGACACCTTGATTTCAGACTTGTGGCCGTCAGAACTGTGAGAGAACAAATTTCTGCTGTCTTAAGCTGCCCGGATTGTGGTAACTTATGGTGACAGCAGCCCCAGGAAGCTAACACGATGCTAATATCTCTGCATTAAAGGATGTTATGGGAAAGAAGCCATAATGAACTTATTTTGTACCATTACATAGATTGGGTTGAGGACGTACTTATCTAGATCCCTCAGTGGCCACAAGACTTTGGTGGATATTGGTAGCACAGAAAGGACTCTTTTCTTGAGCCAACCTGTGGGCCACCAGGAATGGGTCACTGGTGTTCAGAACTGTGGATCCCCCTCATCTCTGGGTTGGGGAGGGCTGGGACAGCTGCAGTACTTCCAAGGGACTGGAGCTACCAGTGGCATTGAGCAACCTCATTTGCAAGCCTTAGTGTGTCGTACATACAAGTATTCACATTTTTTGTGTATCATGGTGTGAAAAAGGCAGGAAGCATGGTGTGAAACAACTGCTCTGTTTTTTATGTTATTAGCATTAGTTTTGGCATTGACTTCTTGGAGGCTTAAAGTTGCAGCACACCCTAACTTTCACTGGTATACATTTTTTTCAGTCTTGTTTTAGACATGCTTTATAAGATATTCTAAATCCGTTAGGATATGAAGTATAGTATGAATGAGTGAAAAATAAGTAAAAGCTAAAGAAAAATTTGAGGATAAAATATTTGATATAACGGGCTGTCCTCACAAAATCCAGGACAATTGGCCCTCTTATGAAACTCTAATACTCTATAGAGTTTTCCTTCTGCTAGAAGCCTGTGAGTTCAGTGTATTCTGTTTATATTGAAGCACAATCTTACTTTATCTGGGACCATGACAATCATACCTATTTAGGTTTCTTTTTACTTTTTGTATCATTATCACTGAATAAATGTTTGCTGGCACCTACTATATCCTAGACGTTGTGCTAGGGCTGGGATTGCCAGTGCTGAATAAAGAACAAGGTCCCCGTCTCAACTAAGTTTTGTGTAGAGAGAAAAGCTCTATATTCAGAATTTTTAGAATGAGGAGAAATTAACATTAGCAATGGACTGAATACCAGAGCCAATCCCCTCTGTAAGTAAATCCTTCCCATAAGTCCTTTTAATTTTTATTGGATTATAAATAACTTCCTGGGCCAATAGCCAAAGGAAAGCTGCTTCAAGAGAAAAGACTGAACAATCCACATGATGAACTTGCCTTGGCTACAACTTTCTGCTTTCAGACATCAGCCTCCCTTATAACTGATCATTGTCGTTTCTGCATATAAATTTAAAATCTAGTCACAAGAATTAAAAGCACAGACTTAGGATACTGTGGAAGATGATCCATAGGGAAAAGAGGTGGGGATGAGTAAGGACGTTTGTTCACATATTATTAGCATTGGAGCTATTCTTACATTCCCTGTCTCATGGCCCTATCTATAATCTACTTATACTATTTCTTCCTTTAACAAAATATGGATATTTCGGGGGGAGGGAAGCAAGAGAGAACAGGAGAAAAGTAACCAGGATGACAACTGAGTGTTGACAAATGGGGTTGAGATCAGGACTGTGGAATGATGGTGGACGAATCAAAGTGGGCCCGACCTGGAGTGTCTGCTTCATGACATAGGGGTGCTCTTCTGGAGGCCTGTTATTTGTACACTTTCAGTAGGGTATGGAGAGGCAACCCTGGGTAACAGGAAGCTGTGTTAGTTGCTCTGGTATTAATGACTCTCAGGGTTGGTTGGCCATGATTTTCAACCTGATCTTCTTTATTATCCAGTTGCTGAATATTGAGATAGCAGTATCACAAATTGATAATACCCCTTGTCCTTCTTCTATAAGGTCAGTTCCATGGGACCCAGGTCCTTGGCTCAAGTGATTTATATGGGTTACATTATAAAATATAACAGCAATAGCTTATCTTTGTTAGAAGGCCCTTTTCAAAGCCCTTTACATACATGAATGCGTTTAATTCTCTTGAAAATCCTACTGGATAGGATTTTTAAATAGGCATTTTATAGATGAAGAAATTGAGACACAGAGAACTAAGGTCATACATCATAAACGGTAGAGGCTACAGTTGTGAACACTCACTGTATTACTTCTGGAGTGAAAATGCTACTTTAGTCCCTTGATTTGATATTTTAATGCTGTATTGTTAGACCTTTGTTAGGGGCTGGCTGTGGTTAAAGGTTTAGAGTATCATCTTTAAAGTCACATAGAACTTTATTTTCATCCCTTCCCTGCCCTGGCCATGTATGTAGCACTTGCAGGTGGTGGGTGATGCTGTCTTTAACCCCAGTCAGGGCCTGAAGAGACATCTTTCAGCCTCAGATCTGTGATCAGTGATCGGCAAACATTTTAAATTGCATATTTCTCTGTCTGGTTTTTGGACTGATGCTTGTCTTCCTAACTAGACTATGAGCACCACAAAGCTAAGTTTTATGTGCACTTTTGCTCATAACTATACCCTGACCCCATCTGAATCAGTGCCTAGTATAGAGTAAATGTTCAATAGCTATATGTTGACTAAATGTGTTGGCACAAATTGACAAACTCTGTTGGAAAAGAAGCTACAAGAGATTGGGTGAGTGGTATGGTCTTTTTACAGAGCTCATTTGCTTACTTAAATTTCTTTTTAATAAAGTTATAAGTAAACATGATCTATAATAATGCATAATATGCTAATTAGACTGGATGTCCTTCCTGATGAATCTGGGGCTGTGAGGGAAGCCCGGGTCCCGGGTGCCAGAGGGAAGCCAGTGCCAGCAGCTGGGGAAGGAAGGCCTACTCTTGCACAAATTTCAGGCATTGTGCCTCCAGCCTCTAGTTTTAAAAATAATGGACCAACAGGGTTTTTCTGAATAAAAACCAATCTTCTGCCTGATCCCACCCCCACGGAATAGACACTTGAAGGTATTTAGAGAAGTTTACACCATATTTCTAAATGGCATGATGACGCTGCCTTCTTGACTTTGTCTGTTGTAGATATCCTTCATGTGGAGATCGGTTTGTTTTGTGTTCTCTCAATGGTGATTGTTGCACGGCCACTGGGAGGTGTCATTATACCACCTCTAACTCCTGGTGGCTTTTTGGACTGTGGTGCACACTGGTGTGACCAGTTGAGGAAAGGAACCAAGACCACAGCCGACGGGTGAGTGAGCCACAGAGGCCTCTCAGATGCTGTCCCCTCTGGACCATCGTGACCTCCTGGCACTTGTTCTGGGACATCTGTCTCCCTGCCTCCTTTTGCACTCCTCACCGGGCTAATCTCAAATCTTTATGCTTCTCTGGAATGGAATGGAACACTAGCCTGCAAAAACAACTAGAATGGATAGGTTTAAATGGCATTTTCTTATTGATTTGTATTTTTGAAAAGCTTTCAGGAGTCAGAGTCTTAAAAGAAATGGTCTTGCCGAAACCGATTTGGCTCAGTGGATAGAGCGTCGGCCTGCGGACTGAAGGGTCCCAGGTTCGATTCCGGTCAGGGGCATGTACCTGGGTTGCAGGCACATCCCCAGTAGGAGATGTGCAGGAGGCAGCTGATCGATGTTTCTCTCTCATCGATGTTTCTGACTCTATCTCTCTCCCTTCCTCTCTAAAGAATCAATAAAATATATTTAAAAATAAAAAAGAAATGGTCTTCATAGGTAACCCAGATTGATGTATTTGGGCTGTTGAATGTTCTAGGGTGTTGCTTTGGTTTATGCTTCCTGGGATTAGCATAAAGTGTCAAGGACAAATGAAGGAGAACTTAATTCAGTCAGAAACAAACCACATTCCCTTTCTAGTTTTAAAGATGCACAGGGCCCCACCCTAGCACCTCTGGGAGACATTGCTATAGTTGTCTTGTCACCTTTTGTCCAAGCAGACATGTGTATTTTTTCCAAAGTGACCAATAGTTATGTTTTCTGCTTCATTTCTTTCTTTTCTGTGTAGTGGCAAGGCAGAAAAAGAGCACCCAGAGCCTCTTCTAGGTGCTGCTAAACTCATCAGGGGAGGCTAAATTGGGGAGTGAAATCAGGAAAAGGGAATTCAGGGAGGAGAGAGGAGAACTCAAGATCAGCAGCAGCTTTTCTCTCCCTCTAACGACCAGGCACAGTATATTTGGGAGTCAACCATGAGGTGCCTTAACCTAAGTGTTCCTGGGACCAGGGTGCTGTCCTCCACCTCTGTGACACAAATTGGGCCATTCAGCTCCTTGGAGAAGGAGCCCTGGGGAGTCTGTGGTCTGACATGACTCTTGTCCACAGGAAATGAATGACCCCATGTGGCAATGTGCTGGCCAGAGACTCCCCCCCTGCAGACAGCAGCAATTTTAGGCCCAGAGTTTGATTTCTAAGCAAGTAGGTTGCAAGTGAGTATGCACGGGGCCAGCAGCTTCTGGTCTTCTGCCCAGACTAGCTCTAAACAATTATTTAAATGCCCAGTAAATATCTACTTAGTGTCTCACTCTGGGAGCAGAGAACTCACCACTAATAACAGTTTACCAGTGATGTGTGATGTGTCTGAAGTGTGATAAATTTCTGTTTATTTATCCTGTTTAGGATTTTGGATTACTTCCTAGATTTATGGATGGCTATATTTTGTCAATTTTGGAAAATTCTTAGTCTGTGTTTGTTCTGCAGTTCTGGTCATATATATGTTGATCTTCCTCACTTTATTCTTAATACCTCGCTTTATTCTTAATGTCACTATCTCTGACAGATCTTCTTTTTTTCCTTTTAGTACTGCATTCTGAGTAATTTCTTCAACTTTGTCTTCCTGCTCCTGATTCTCTCTTCAGCTATATAAAATTTGCTACTTGACCTTTGTGTTGTTTCTAATTTCAAATATATGTATGTATACATATGCATATATGCACCTGTACATACACAGACGTGTGTATACATATACATTTTGCATATACATATGTGTACACATACATAAAGTAAACATAAATGTGTGCACATATATAGACACCTGTACATATACATGTATGCACAATATATGCATGTGTGTGTACATATACATATAGACATGTGTATATCATATGTGCACACACATACTTATAGACATATATGTGTATATGTCTTTAAATTATCATCTTTTTAAAAAAATTACATATTTGGTGTACATTTGGGTCTCAATCACATGGGCATAGGCTTATGGCTAGGGATTCTCAGGGAAGATTTCCTTTGGAGCAGAGGCTGGGACTGCATGCATCCTTACGGTCAGCCTCTGTGGCAGAGGATTTTAGTCACTGATAAGGGTATTGTCCTGGTGGTCCTGGCTGTAGGCACTGGCCAGCCTGCCCAGCTTCAGGTTCTGTCTCTTCGAGTGTGAGGTACTGTAAAAGTTGGGCCAGGACCTCCAGGGACTGGCAAATTTCTGTGGACAAATACCAGTGCGAGTGCCCGTGGATCCCTCCTGCTCACTGTGTATCTGACTCCGCTGAATTGCCTTAATTTCCCTCAAACTCCGTCATTCATTAAGACAGGTTGCTTTCGTCTAATTTATCTGGCATTTTAAGTGTGCCATACTGGGACTAGTGTTTCTGAAAAGCTAACCCATGACGATACCAGAAATGAAGTCCAGGAAGATAGTCTTAAATGTCTAAACCATAAGCATAGCCATCATTTCATTATAACTCCTGGAAGTTGACCTGACATAACCTACCTAGTTTAGCAGATAAACCAAGAGAGACTCAGGCATAGAAATGGTAATCACCAAAGAACATACAGAGACAGAGTAGGGACCACAGCCCCAAACTCTGGACTCCTAGCCTGGTACTCTTGCCACCATAGTATGCCACCTGTGTAGCCTGTGTCCAGTTCAGGACTTGGAAACTAAACATGCAGCAACTGTTTTGTTAGTATAGTATGTTTAGACCAGCATTTGCAGGCGGAAGTGAGCATGGCTAGGGAACGTATGCCACTCCTCCCAATAGGTCTGGTCAGCAAGTGTAGGGAGAGATTTCATGACAGAGAAGTGTCCCAGACTGAACCGGAATGAGAGATAACTGTCATACCACCCGGAGAGGCCTGGGGAGAGACTACCAGAAACACATGCATGTGTGGGAGCCAGATGAAGGCAGGTCCGTGTGCATCTGTAGGTGGCTCCCAACCCAGGAAGGCCCGTGCAGCAGAGTAAAGACTGCTTTTCTAATGCCATATACCGGTTGGCTGTAGCTTAAATCAATCTTATTTTGCAATAGGAAGTATTTGGGGGTGAAGAAAGTGATTTACAATAGGAGAATGACTTTTCTTCTCCATTCTGTGGCATCGCTAAGTGGGTTTTCACACCTCAGTGGACATACCTCAACTGTGGGATTCACACAAATAGCCGAAGAAACAGAGTTAGTGTCCTCCATGCCCTGGGCGTTTGCCTCCCTGGAGTCACTGTGACTGTCACAATGTCACCTGCGGGCACTGGCAGGAGATGGAGGTGACCCCCTCTAATTCCGGCCTGGGGCCCGCTGCTGCACACTGAAGAAGCTATATCCTGGCTTCTTGCAGCCAGCAGGGGGTCCTTGGCTTTCCATCAAGATTTTTTCCTAAGTGGATATTATCTCACTTGAACAGGAATCAGGAGGAATCAGAACAGGTTTCTGTAGAATTGGGTGTGTTATGTGCTCTTTAAAAATCCTACAGAACGGCACCCCCACAGCACCCCGTGATGAGACGTGACTCCGCGCTGACACTGATTTTTCTCGGGGCTTTTAGGCACCAGGAAGAGGTCTCAGCTCTCTGCTTCCATTTCTGTCCCGGAAATAGGGCTGTAGGTGGTGCTTTCCTGCTCAGAGGGAAGAATTAGGGAGCCTGCTATTAATTGTCATGCAGATGATCCTGACTGACGATCTTTGACAAAAGACTCAACTCTGAAAAAGCTTCTCAGGAGCTGGAAGATTCAAAAGAAAGCATTTCTCTTCCCTAAAAATAAAAATTATTCAAAAGACAGAAAGACAAACGTTTTCAATCCCAATGTGAAAAATACCACCGATTAATTAAAATATAAATCTTCTTTTTAGCCACTATTCTTAGTTTGATTTGAGGAGGTGGTGGTAGGAGTTTTCTTAGAAGTGTTTCCTCCATCCTAATTCTCTGATATTTTTCCCCATTTATTCCGGGTCTCATCTCTTCTCCACAGCCTGGTCCATCCTTTTCTAGAAACAAAATGATGATGGGCCTCCCTCATTTCTACTTTACCACAGTCTCTGCCCATCAGTCTGTCCTCCTCACTGCATGGAAACTGCCTATCACACCACATGAATTCAATCCAAATTCCTTTCCTCTCCCTCCTTTCCTTCGTCCCTCTTCCCTCCCTTCTTCCTCCTCTTCCTTTCCTGCTTCCTCCCTCCCCCCTCTTCCTTCCCTCTTCATCTTTCCTAGAACCTTAAGTTTATACCACTGTCAGAACCTGTGTTCCTACCTTTTTTCCATTTACTATGGTGATTAATGCTGCCTCCACCCCTGCTTTTTCTTTGCTGTTTTCTTCCCAAAAAGGAGGAGGGAGGTGGCTATTAATACAAACATTCATCATGGTCTTTATTATTTTGGCAAGGGAAACAAAGGGGGATCAAGTAGTCTTTTTTCCTGTCAGGGTAGTGATGAAGGAAATGTCAATAAACTGAACAACTGACTGTGTTACTGTCTGGCTTGAGACTTCAGAGTACAATCATGTAAAATAAAATAAATCCCTAACAAGGAGCAGAGTTACATTACTTTCCATTTCAAACTCCAGGTTACACTTTCTCAATAATAACTAGTCTTCTTCCGGTTAACCCGTTAGGTGGATGAAAAGTGAAAGTGATGTTGGTTTGCTCAGAATGGCATCTAGATCCCAGACCTCAGCAGTCCCAGGCCCTCAGACAGCCCCACTCACCCCAACTCCCCTGCCTTCCTCACATCACTCAGCCCCACCACCCTCTACTTACAGGCATATTCAAGGCATCGTGTGCTTGATCTCAAATATCTCCAGGCATATGGAGTCTATTCACCCAGAGTGGCTTGCATACTCCTGTGTGAAGATGAAAGACAGAAGGATGGGTGGTGGGGTGGGGGGAGGGAGGAGACTGGCTTTTCTAAAGAGTGAGGGTTTTCTGAGAAAGAAATCTTAGTATGCAAGTGGCCTGCAGGTACCAAGATGAGGTCTACCTTCAACCTAGCACACTTACTTCAGTAGAAAAACACACATGGCATTAAAAATTTTTTTCATTCTTTGTCCATAAAGGTCTGGATGGAGATCGCATGAAGGATTTAGGCAGAAGCTGATCTTGAAAAGTGGTTTGTAGGTTGACCAGGTAGCCCAACTCTTGCCAAAAGCCATGACAAAGATAGTGAGAGCCCTTCCCCATACAGGCTGCTTCCAGAGCCCCCCACACCACAAGATGCCGGGCCTGCTCCAATGTCCTTCCAACAAGACAGCTCCTGGGGTCACTGGAGGTAAGGGGCCTCGACATGTTGGGAGGAAGCAAGAGAGGAGGACCCAAACCAAGCTACCCCTGGGCTATTCTTGGAGGTTATACACCTATATCTATACTTAGCTACCTATCATATCTATCTATCTATCTATCTATCTATCTATCTATCTATCATCTACCTACCTATGCCTATAGTGGAAATCTCACTAATAAAAGAACACCGAAAATACTGTAGTTCAAGGCACCATGTCAAATCAAGAGAACCAAGTGGTTAAAGTTTAAAATGTCTTCCTAGGTTTGTAGTTGGGGCTACTGTGGAGTTTATTGTTGCGGTGGGTATTACTGCTTGGTTGTTATCAAATCCTCTCTGAGTTGCAATGGTCATCAGAAGAAACTCTCCAAAGGGAGAAGAGCATCATTGTGAATCTGAGAGTCTGAGGGCCCTAATTTAACCCTCTCTCTGCATTCAGTAGCTCTGAAATTGATGTCATTTACCTCTCCAGTCCTCAGTTTCTCCATCTGTAAAGTGAGGTGTTTGATCCAAGTTCCTTTTTACCTCCCAAATTCTAGGACCCCATTAATCTCACTAAGGAGATAGTTACCATCCGGATAGAAAACAAAGTACTACAGTTGGATGTTGTTTAAAAGGAAGGAGCTAGATTAGAAGACTCCAAGAAGAACTTCGAGACCTTAACATTACTTAACTACTTAAAAAGAAGAAAAAATATTTTGCATGATTCTTCCTTTCCTTCCCTCAGTTTGTCAATGCTACTTTTATTGTAGAATGAGTTTGTCATAAAGATTTTGACTAATATGTAACACAGAAGTATCTGAAAATTCCCAGATAATGCATCAAACCAAAATTAATCCTCAACTAGGTTAGAAATAAGAGTTCTCAAAAATCTACTGATTTTCTCAAGTCCCATTCTAAAAGATCTCTGGAAAATAAGTACCACACTTTGTATTCAGTGAGTGCCAACGACTTGCTAGAGGCCCTATATATAGTCCAGGGTCAATGATGGATGAATCTAAAGTGTTATCACTGAAGTTTACTGTGGTCTTGTAGCATCCTCTCCACCTCAATGGTCTCCATTCCTCTCCTCACCCTGGCCTATGTGACCTTAGTTGTGCCTTGCCAACCCAGTGACTCCTCCTATGGGCCAAGCCAAGGACATTATGAAATACCAAGAAAGGACATCATAGAAAAATTTCAGAAACTGCTACAATAGTTCTTAATTTTTTAAAAAAAGATTTATTTTATATGTAACTAGAGGCCCAGTGTATGAAATCGTGCACGGGTAGGGTCCTTAGGCTTAGCCTGCGATCAAGGCCATCTTCCACCCACTTGCCAGTCCCCAGTCCTGCCCTGCCACTGCTCACCCCAGTTCCCCATGGTTCCCCTTTGCCATCCAGTGATCTGAGCCTGCAGGCTTGGGAGAGGGACCAAGAGGTTTGCCTTCTGCCCACTTACCAGTCCCCAGTCCCACCCAACCGCCACCACGGTTCCCCCGTGGCTCCCCATTACCCATCCAGAGATAGAAGCCTGCAGGATGCGGGGAGGGACTGAGAGGTGGTCAATGCACCGCATAGCACTGGTCAATCAGTCATTCCAGTCATTATGCCCTTATGGTCGCTGGCCTTTCATTATATAGGATTGTTGCAAAAGCTCATCATTGAAGGAGAGCCATACTGTCCATTCTTTCTCTTCTAGACCATTCACAAAGGTGTGACCTATTTTAGGAAAAGGTGATATTTGAGGGGAAAAAATAAAATGCTTAATAGATATTAAAGATGCCTATTCACATGTCAAAAAGATTTCCACTTTAAGAAAGATTCATCACAGTGTTTTTTTAAAGTTCTATACAAATCCAATGTGTTTTAAATGCCTTTCAATTAAAAGAATTGATTCACACTCAACTTTACTTCAATGTTATTTCAACTTTATTTTACTTTAAATATACTTCAATAAAAACTTATTGTTCTACTTTTCATTCTAGGAGAAATGTGTATTTCCTTATGGTTGATGGAAGGCTCTGGTATTAAGATTCATAGTGTGGTACAGCAGAAAAAGCTAGCTCTAGTCTGTGATTAACTAGTAGTAGGTGTTAGGTTTGATCCAGCAATTGAACTGATACCCCTCCCCCGGGAACTGGCTTTTCAGGTCATTTCACTATGGACATTCCCTCTGCTGAGACCACATTTCACTTGCAGTGACCACATCCCATTATCTCCCCTCCAGGTATGCAGAAAGAAGTC
>NW_006295821.1:695032-696052 GCF_000327345.1 Myotis davidii | reverse complement strand
CTTCCTCTCTGAAATCAATAATATTAAAAAAAAAGAAGTCTTGCCCAGAAAAAAAGCCCACCAAAAGTCCTTTAAAGGCCACTGACTGCTGTCACTGGGGGCTGGAGCCGTCCAGGCTCAGCCTCCTGATATGCAGATGATCGAATAAATTTGTAATCCTTCACCATTCTAGCCTCCTGCATTCCTTCTTCAGCTACCTAACAGTAAATCATGATCCCTTTGGCCTCAGTTTGCCCCATTTGTAAAGTGGGGACAGAGATACTTGCCTACCATGCCTATATCTCAAAATCATTGATGGGTTTAAAAAGTGAGATAACAAAGGCATTCAACTCTTACAAATAAGAGATATCATTAATGTTCTGTAACTTGCCTGCAGTGCTAAATGGGACACCTGTTAGTCATGGGTGCTAGGGCACTCCTAGGCAGAGTTATTAGATGTCACAGTTGGCCAGCAACCTTTCATTCTGTTTTCTCTCCATCTCCAACTAGCAGGCCTTCATGGTGTGTCCTCTATAATCCCGCCTCTAACCTGGAAAGAATCTTATACCTGTCATGCCAACCTGATGTCCCTGTCCAAGCTCTCCCAGTGGGAGTGAAGAGAAAAAAATGAATGTTGAGAGATCCAGCACAGAAGCTCTCCCACTGCAGACACAGCTGACTCTCATAGCCAGTTAGCCTGGAGGTCAAATCACCCCTGGTATTGCCGACAACAGTCAAGGCTTAACTACAACAAGACTACACACAAAGACCACTAGGGGGTGCACCAAGAAAAGATAAAAAATGCGGAGACAAAGAAACAGGATGCAAATGTCAGAAATGGAAGATACAGAGCTCAAAAACCACACTTTTCAGGTCTCTCAAGAACTGTCTAGAAGCTGCCGATAAACTTAGTAAGGCCCTCGAAAAGACTGGTGAGACCGCCGATAAATGTAGTGAGATCCTCAAGAAATCTAATGAGACCCTCGATGTTGTGATACAGAACCAACTAGAAATTAAGCATACACTGACTGAAATAAAGAC
>NW_006295821.1:686391-694459 GCF_000327345.1 Myotis davidii | reverse complement strand
GTGGGTAATGAAGGTGGAGGGTGGGACGGGAACTGGGAGGAGGGGAGTTATGGGGGTGGAGGGAAAGATGAACAAATGTAATAATCTGAACAATAAAGATTTAATTAAAAAAATTAAAATCATATTAAGCATCTTTTCAGATCACAATGGCATAAAACTGGAAATCAACTACAATAGAAACAATCCAAAAAAAATCAAACACTTGGAGACTAAATAGCATGCTATTAAACAATGACTGGGTTATCAAAGAGATCAAGGAAGAAATAAAAAACATCATGGCAACAAACGACAATGAAAACACAACAATCCAAAACTCATGGGACCCAGTGAAAGCAGTCTTGAGAGGGAAATTCATAGCTCTACAAGCCTACTGCAAGAAACAAGAAACAATGAGAATGCCAAAACCGGTTTGGCTCAGTGGATAGAGCGTCGGCCTGCGGACTGAAAGGTCCCGGGTTCGATTCCAGTCAAGGGCGTGTACCTGGGTTGTGGGCACATCCCCAGTAGGAGATGTGCAGGAGGCAGCTGATCGATGTTTCTCTCTCATCGATGTTTCTAACTCTCTATCTCTCTCCCTTCCTCTCTGTTAAAAATCAATAAAATATGTTTTTTAAAAAAAGAAACAATGAGAATAAATCACCTAACCCTACAACTCAAAAAAAAAAATGAATGTTAATTGCATGCCCATGCCGTGGACCAAGCACCTTGCTTCAGGTTTCCCATGAGTTAACTTATTTAACTCTCAACCACCATATGGAGATGAGAGTATCCCATTGTACAAATGAGAAAATGGAAGACCCCTTATTGGAATGTCTTGTCCAAGATCACACAGCTAGGAAGACACAACAGGGACCTTCAAATTCAGTCCTCCAAATGCTGACACTGTGCTCTGATCACTGAGCAAAAGACCCTTTTCTCTGTGATGAGTTTCACAGAGGGGAGTGTGGAGCCTGCTCTGGGCAGTCTACCACCCAATCAGCTTGAATGAGTGATTGACTGATTTATGGCCCAAAGGAGGGACATGAGCAAATGAGATGTTTCCTCCCTGGAGAACTTCATGCTCATCTGTGTGCCCCCGTAGCCTGGGATCTCGGGGCACAATTCTTCCCCTGCAAAAACCTGAGCTCTTCTCTCCAGAACCCCCAGTGGCCAACCTTTCCCCTTTTTGGTGGTTAGCACATCAATGTGTCTCTGGGAACATACTCCACTCATAGGTCACAGACCCTATTGTAAAGGAGTTTGAGAAACAAAATGGAGGGGGGCGCACTGGGTACAAAGATTTTCTTCAAGGGGTGGTGAGCACCAAGGAAGTTCTGTCATTCCTCAACTGGACTGGAGCAGGAGGCAGCATACTCAACTAGTTCATGCTCTCAAAGAAGTTAAACAGAGGACTCATTTTTCCAGTGTCAAATAATAGTCTATGCTCTTGGCAGAAGTAAAGACAAATTTATGGTGTGCACTTCTTCAGTATCCAGAGGGCTGCTGTTTAGCACAAAATCGTTTTTAGGTCATTGCCCAGTAAGCTGGTGGCGCAGTGTGACAGCCGTCTCCTCCACACTTAGTTGGGTTCCCAGGTGGGGAGGCTGCAGTAGTGGAGCTGAAACATCTCCCTGTCATGAAGGACACTCAGCCTCTCTGGATCAATCTGCCCATCTAGTCCCCATCTGGAACTGGCCCCCAGCCCCAGGGACCTTCAGCCACTTGAGGGTCATCCTCAAACCCTCTGGCCTCAGCACTGTGGTCAGTGGGACCTCTGTGCTCCTTATAGTTTGGAAAGGCGAGGAGAGTGGGGAGGGAGGGCTGTACTCACAATGCCAGCCCTGCTGACTCAACATGGGAAATGCCCACAGAGGGGGAGCTCTTTGATCTTCCTTCGCCAGCTCCCAAATCTAAGCCCTGGCCACTCATCCCTAAAACTACCCTTCTCTAAGCAACCAGTGAGGATTGTATTGATTACAAAGGGGTGGGAGCAGCCTGGGGAAGGTGCATGTCCCTGGCCTCTGCCTCCGTGGAGGGAGGGCAGCCTCAGGACAAAGGAAAGATTGCATCCCGCCTGTCCTGCCTGTCCTAGACCTGGGGCTCCCTGTGTGAGATTCACCCCAGCGCTTTTGTCCCACACAGCTCTCATTCCTGCCTTTTCCTTAACTTTCCTTCTGACTGAGCATCTTTATATGCCCACTCCCTACCCCTAATCATTCAGTCTCCCAATGCGGTGGGCCTTCCAGAAGATATTTAAGTTACACAAGATGAGCCAGCTCCAGCCATTAGAGAAGGAGATGTTGGTAGGGACTCCTGGTATAGAAAGATCGAGACAGGGCAGTATGCTTATATTTGCAAGAAATTGTTGCCCAGATGAAAAAACATGTGGATTGATCTCACTGGCTCTCCTTGTTCTGTTCTTTCTGCCAAGAAAAAATAAGCATAATTGTTAACCTTTGTAGAACTGATAAACACCTAAAAAAAGGGATCAAGCTGAAAATAAATGATTTGCACATGTGAAGACCTGGGGCTCAGGTGTGGAGCTTTGACAGGCCTGGGCCCTGCAACTTGCTCTTTGAAAAATCATTTAAAAGAGACACCAAATCCTGAATCAATAATCAATGAGCCCTTTGATGAGAAATAGAGATGTCAGGTCTTGAGAATGCTCTCTTAAGGTGACCACAGGCAACCACGGAGGGAACTGCTAAAGGCACAGGGTCTGTCAGGAGGGATCAGGAAGGCACCCAGGATCAGCTCAACACACAGTATTCCCCCCCACCCCACACACACACCCTGCAGCCCAAGCCCAACTCTGCCGGGGAACAGCTGGGGTGGGGGGTGGAGGGCGCTCGCGCGCACGCACCCACACACACACACACACACACACACTAATGCCCTTTATTTTACAAATGTCACTTTATTGAGAGACAGACTCCTCCAATATCCTTTAAAACACTACCTAAAAATGCTCAGAAAGTCCTTTCTACAGAAGGTGATGGCCCTATTGATTCAAAGGAAATTAGATTGAATTATTTTGGGAGACATAATGTCCATCATCAGTTCAAACGTATGTTAAATTAATTCATTTGCTGGTTGCCGAGCAGACAAATTAGGAGCCACTGGGGAAAATCCTGTTATAAATAGAATCTCTTTAAAAGAAGTACACTGCCTCTCTCCTATTATGCTATTCTTCCTTCCATCAACATTGCACACACACACACACACACACACACACACTCACTCACACTGACGGGTCTGATGTCACAAATGCATATTTTATTTCAACATTAGTAATTTCATAAAGTTATTAGTTTCTGCTTGAATGTAATGCGCCACCGTAGAAACACAAAACATGACAGGGCCTGCAGATGAGTGGCTGAAGCGTCGCATCCTTTTGAGAGAAGCCGAGCGGCTCTGCCTGGCATTCATTCCTCTGTCCCCCAGCTCTTCCTCTGCTCGCTAACCACACAATATGAAAATATCCCCGGGACCGTGAATTGCCTGTTTATTATGCTGTGGCTGAAATACATATCCCATTATGTGGGGAGCAATGAAACCGATGAAGAAAAGAGAACCTGCCCAGATCTATTTTTAGCAGGTGGTTTGAATAATATACATTTTAGGGCGTTTTGCCTCCCTCCCCCTCCTCAGCTCGGTGCCCTTCAATCTTGTCAGCTGTAAAATGGGTCTCTTTTTAACCCCTAATGGATCTGCGAGATGAAAGGTGAAGTCATGAATTAGTGGTGCTGACAGCCCAGCGAAGGCCCCGACAGCAGGGGGTCTCTTTTGTCTCCTCCACTCTGACCTCCCTCGCCCTGCCTGTCTGTGGGAACCGGACCAGGAGAATGTGGGGAGGAGGGAGAGAGCACAGGGTGGCAGGCCCCGCTCCTGGCTGGAGGAGAGCTGACATTCTCCTGCTGCAAATATTCTTACATCATCCTGGGCGCACGTCCACCGGGCTCCACTCCTTACCTCCTTCAGGCTGTACAGAGGGAAACAAGGTTCTGCTCCAGATTTCAGTCGGCATGAGAGAGGGCAGGGTGCTTCTCCCGTGAGCATCAGTATGTTTATTTTCCTGTGTCTGTGGAGGGGAAGTGGCCATGTGAACCCTGCTTTGAGAATGGGACGATCAGGGCTGGAACTCTGGCGGGAAAGGCGAATTTTCTCCGAAGCAGCTCTGCACAAACACAGGCCCATCATTTCAGGATGAAGCTCAGGGCTAGTTGAGAGGGACCTGTTGTTCCCAGGCAGTGATGTACCGGGTCTTCCCGCTGGGGTGTCAATTTGTTCAGCACATTCGTTTGATTTACAATAAAATTTTTCAAGAAAATATTCAAAGCCATGAATGAAATAGCCATCGGGCCTGAAAGAGTGCATCTCCTCCGAAGGAGGGTGGCTCGCTTTTCAGTGAGGGGCCTACTGTCTCAGCACCGATATGCTCAGCTGGCTCCCAAGCACCTTCAGCTTGCCCTGTGCCATCTGCGGAGGAAGTGCCCAGGCAGACAGGCTCATCAAGTTCTTAGAATAAGGAAAAGCATTTCCAAAAATAACCAGAGGGAAACAATATTTGTTAACACTGATTTTCAGAAAACAGAAGCTGCAGCTCAGCGTAAATTCATTTCATCACATTGCCACTTTTTAAGAACACGGGGCACGTTTTAACTCCAAATAACGAGCTTGTGTGTTTGAGTTTATTTATTTGGGGCATTAATTTTTTTAAAAAAAGCCTTCTCTAGACAGAACAATATCAATGACAAGCCACATTCATAAATTAATAGGAGCTTCAGATTATTTCGGATAGAGCTTTAAGACAACAAAAGGCCACACAGTATTCTGACAGCAAAATGTCCTTTCCCCTCCTGAAAACAAAAGGGATTTTTAAAAATTAACTGTAAGTTACCAAGTCCTGGCGCAGGATTCTCGAGCAAGAGAATCGCATCCCTGGTGCATGTGTGAGGGATAATGGGGGATTAATATGCATCCCCTTACCGCCAACGGTTAAAAATGCATAGTGCTTGCTTCCAGAGTCCGCTGTACTTCAGGGCTGGCAAGTTCTGTTTCAGCGGAGGACTCTTTGTGTTGCTAATAAACAGCATAATGCTTGTCTGCTTTCAGGTACAATTTAAAGAGAAATTGAGTTACAAAGACAACGCGCTTTCTCCCAGATGTCTGCTGTAGGGCAGGGCGCGCCTGACAGATTCCCTCGTCCACACTTTTATTCTGTACATGAAAAAAAGGGGAAGGTTTTAATAAAAAGTCTGTGTGTAAATAGTTTTAAAACAAAGAATAGCATTCTGATCCATAGTCTATGTTCTTTTTCCAACGCTCTTCATCTACACTGACAGTATTTGAGGTTTTGTTCCATTACTTACAATTTGTTATAAAAGGAAAGAGAGGGTGAGCTTCGTCTCATGGAGGAGAATATAAATTATCTTACAGATTTCCCAGAGAACCTTTAAAATAATCTTTAAAAGTTTTTGCATTGTTTTATAAAATTTAAAAGATAAATGACAGGAGTATATTATTCTCTAACAAAACTTATTTTTTGGGAAGGTTTTATAAATATATCATTAATATTTTTTCTTTCTTAAAAAAAAATTGCCAGGAATTGGATTCATCCACATTGAATCTTAAACACAGGAGAAGTTGCAAATGTCATTATTTTATCAATGCTATCTCTAATGCAGGGAGTAGTTTTTTAGGTTTACTGAGACCCTAAAAACACACCCTTCTAAGCCTACCTGACAATGGTGCTGGAAAGCTGTGTGTGGATTTTTTTGTTTTATTGACTATCTTTCTAAACAGAGTCTATTAGAATTCTAGTTTTTATAACCATCATCTACACACAGGGAAACAAGTTTTTAAATGCACAAAAAACAAAGGTCAGCAATACATGTTTAAGAAACAAGATTCTTTTATTAATTATTCATATTTTCTTCTCTCCGGCATCAGTGCCAAGGGGAAGAAGGAGCTGCCCCGAAGGAAGTGCCGACGGTTGCACATGCCAAACACCTGTCTGCCTTGGGACACACACACATGATTTCTATGCAGTTAAACCGCGAGGCTGAGCCTCGAGACTGGCCCCATTGCACAGGCTGGTCGTGCAGAAGGCCAGGTTGTTTAAAAAAACAACAACAAACAAACAAAAAGAAAACAGAAATCTACATAAATGAAAGCCTCCAGGATTCTGCTTCTAGGCTAATGACTATGAGGTGATAATTTGAAGGGCAATTAAGTGTGCTGAAGAATATACCAAGAAATGTATTAATGTCCTTGTTCTCTCCCTAGTTCATCCAGTTTTACGGTGATTTTTTCATTGATAAAACTGGAATACAATTCTCCACAGCATCACCCCTTAAGGACTTCAAAGCATCATCCAGATCTTCAGAAGCATCATAGTTAAGTAGATAACATAATTCAAGAGCTGCTGACATGTGTGTTTTCAATTCAAATGAACTGAACTGGAAATTTTAAAGGCTTTTTTTTTCCATGTTGGAAATGTCTCTAAGGTTTACTCACCCACCCCACTTCCCCACAAGGTGGTCACAGTGACAGAAGAGATGGATGGAAACCGAGTTGGCAAAACCCCATGAGAGGGAGTTCACACCGGGCAAGGAAAAGGAAAAGGAGAGACAGACCCCAGCGACTCACTGAACCCCCCTGTTGGCTGGAGCACCTGGTACTTCAGGTGAAGTCCGGCCTCCGCCTGAGGAGTGTAGATGGTCGCCTCAATCCCCTTGCTCTTTCTGTGTCTCTGGGCTTCAGGTCACCAAGAGTGGACGGAGTTAAATTTGGGATCGTCTTAAATGGGTACAAAATATTTTGAAACACTTCAAGGAAATGTGTAGTTGACCTCGTTTGTAAGCGTTAGTGAATCACATTGGAAGCCGCGTTCAAATTTTCGGAAGGGACTCTGGCTGTGAACGTGTGTCTGTGTGCTCAGAGCCCACGGACAGCGTAGGCCCAGGGGTGTCCCTGCAAATAGGGGGTGGCATCAGAAATTGTCAGTTCATCCGCTCTGGTCTGGTGCACGCTCTTTCGAAGAAACACCCCACTGCGATGTTTCATTTCCCTCCTGGTTTCTCTCACCACAGCCACACAGTGTTTTTACCCATAACCTCCTTTTACGGGTTGAATTGTCTTCGCAAAATTTGTGTGTTCAAGTCCTAACCCCAAAGTCCCTCAGAATGTGACTTTATTTGGGAATAAAGTATTTGCAGATGTAGTTAGTCAAGAGGGGGTCATGCTGGAGTAGGGTGGGCCCCAACCCAATAAGACTGGGGCCCTTATAATAAAAGGGGGTCACTGGGACACAGACATGGGGAGGATCCCATGAGATGATGGAGACAGAGATCAGAGTGAGACTATAACCAGGCAAGGGTCACCAGCAGCACCAGAGCTGGGGGAGGGGCCGGGTCCAGATTCTCCCCCACAGCCTCAGAAAGAATGAACCCTCCAGAGTCATAAAATAGTGCCTTTCTGTTGTTTTAAACCCCCGGGTCTGTGGTACTTTGTGAGTGCGACCACGGGAAGCAAAGCCACCTCCCAAAAGTAACGTTCACGCCTGCGGCCCAGCTCTTGCAGGCCCAGCCCTCCCTTGGCTCCTCATTCCTGGTCAAAGCCAGCAGTGAGCGCCCAGGAGACACTGGACAACTGTTTATTGCTTTGTGTTCCCTATCTTAAAGCTCTTAGATTTTTCTTTTAATAGTTTTTAGTAGTCACAAAATGTGCAATTCCAACTGGACTTATCCTTAAATTATAAAAATTAGTTCACTCTTTTTCTCCTCTAAAGTGTGCTGATTATGCTGAGCTCCTCTTAGAATATAACATGAGCAGAGCAGATGAGCCTGTAGCTCTGGATAAATTTCAGGCTCACAGAGTCAGTGCGACCCGCAGTGCGATGTTGACGGCAGTAAGCAGGTTCTTGGGGCCGGGCTCCCCTTCTGGTTTCTCTTTTCTGTGGATTAGAATCCGAGAATCTGTGTGAGGGAAGCCCATTGACATGCGTATCTTCTCTCTCATTTTAACCATGAAAATTGCTGAATAATGGGCCTGGTTGGAATGGGCTGGATTGCCCAGGAGCAGCACC
>NW_006295821.1:681732-686342 GCF_000327345.1 Myotis davidii | reverse complement strand
ATCCATCCCCACTCCTTGCAGCCCTGCGTTTCTCCTAGAGAGCAGCCCTGACTTTTGAGCTGAAATGTCAGAGAAGAAGTTGGATGTCCTCCAGCACATCCTGAACATGATCCCTGCGTGACTATCCAGGCATACAGGGTAGTTCCTGGAGTCAATCAATGGGCCACATAGACTGGCGGTCTGGCATGAAAGCCGACCTTGGATGGCCTGCTTGGATGTACTTCCCATTGGGAGGTAACTGAGGTTAGAACCAGACCATAGATGCAGTGTCTAGGCCCGCGCTACAGTCCTGTCGGTGACAATGACAAACCCAGCTGCATCTGCACAGCAGTGAGGGTCTCCCTAGTGGATCCCGCCCTCCAGCGAGGCTACCTGCAGTTGTGTGTGCAGGGGGGTGTCTTGACTATTTCTCATATCAAATTAGTCCTGACATAACCCTAACTTCATGGCAGAGCCACAGCCAGTGTTCGATTAGCTACTTGTTTGATGAAGAAAAAGCGACACTCAGTTCGTCTACCATCGGCGATGACTGAGTGTTGTGAGAAGCTCAGGGCCTGCACCGCCCTTGGGAGCCCACCTGAGAGCGTGGACCCACAAAGGAGCAAAGATGCCGCAGCAGCAGGGCTGACAAAGGACATTCCGAGGGTAGCGTGGAGGGCATGGGTACCAGCCGAAAAGCACTGGTGTGAGCGCCTGGGAACGGCAGTGCTGATCAAAAGGAAAACCTTTCCTCCTTGGCCAACACCGTGCTGGCCAGCTAGTGGCTCAGCAAATGTGTTTATTTTTTATCGTGGAAAAAATTCAGACATGAACGAAAGTAGAGAGAAAAGTACAAGAACCCCTGTTTGCTCATCACTCAACTTCGATAATTATCACCTACACCCACTCTTGTTCCAGCTACATTCCTACCTACTTCTGCTCACGATTTCTCCATTGGTCAGAACAACCTCATACATTATATAATATCATCCATAAATGCTGTAGTTTGTTTCTCTAAGAGGAAACCTTACAAACACAGTTTAAGGTTCTTTTTGTCCTTGAAATATATCCCTGTAAAGATGTCACAGTCAAATTACTGAGTTTTAAAAAGTCCCTTCGAAGAGGTTCTCTGTAGTTACGCTACCATCTTGATACAATCATGTTCATTGGTGTCACTGCCTTTGGTTTTTAGAAATGTTTAAAATTTAAAGTTAATTTGCTTCATAATTATGTATAATATTTACACAGTTCCAAAGCTAAATCAATAAGGCTTGGCAATCAAGGTGTCAAGGACACAGAATTTAAGAGGGTGCTGTTATGGGTGCTGACCTTGACCTTGCAGGGTCGCAGGTTGAGCGCCTCCTTACACTCGTACTTCCCAGCCCTGCCTGAAGGGGAAGGGATTTTAAGAAAAGTCTAACTTCTGTTTTTGGCCTCACAACCTATTTTCTCTCTCACAAGTAATCACTTTAAAATGTTATTTTACAGTTTAATTCTCCCATTGTATTCTTAATACAAGCAAATACAAATATATCTACATATGTAGAGTAATCTTGGTACGACCTCCTCCCCTTTCTTATGTAAATGGTAACAGGCCGTACACACTCCTCAGCTGTTTGGACACTACATAGCCCTTCTCTGTATCTATGTGGAAATGCATATAGTTAGTTTATTCAAAAAGTCCCCAACTGATGGATATCTAGGTTGTTTCCAATTTGGGTTTTTGGGTTTTGGTTTTAGTTTTGCGATTACCAACAGTGCTACAATGAATAACCCAGGTATCTTTGGAACAGATTCTTAGAAATAGGATATGCAACTTCCCTAGAATGTGCCTGATTTGCCCTATAGTGGGTGCACCGTTTTTCTCCAGGAAATGTATGTGAGCATTTTGACGAGGCAGCATCGCCAACAGAGCATGCTGTTAAGTGCGTGGATTTGTATCTGCTAGGTTAAAAATGGTGCCTCGGTCGTATTGAAACACCTCCGAGAATGGAATAGGCTCTGGTGTGCTTAGCAGCTATACTGTCTGGAGGCAGGAGTCTGAACTGAGCCTGCACAAAGAGTGGAGTGTATTATACACAATGGATTCTTTCAGCCGAATGAATGACTGCTTGAGGGGAATGAATGAACATTACAATTAAAAATTAGTAAAGGCCGCTTTATGTCAGCTACAGGTTCAGTGGACCCCAAAATCATTTTCACAGCCCGTAGAAGAGCCCGTACAGTACAAGGTGGCTGTACTTTACACACCGACTTAGAAGACCAGTAGCGCAGTCTGCCCCTTCACCCTCTTCTCCTTCCATTTCCATAAATATTGATGGATCACCTACTCTGTGCTGTCCCGCCCCTGGGGATATGCCTGCTGTCTTCTCCCCCCAGGTCAATGTGAAGTTTTCGGGAAATCACTTGTTTTTTACATGGTGCTGGTCAGAGCGTGGGGATGGCAAGCAAGGGAAAGGTGCGCAGCTGAAATTTTGCATCTGGCCGTCTGTTTTTGCCCCCCTCTTGTTCAGGGAAGGGAAGATGAATGGGATGAGTCCCTGAGGAAATGTCATGCCTGAGATCCTGATCTGACACTTGTCTGGCGCTTAGGAAACAATTTCTTCCTCAGAGCCAGCCTTGAGGGGCAGTAACGGACCGTGACATGGTTCCCTGTGGCGGCACACTTGGTCTTGCTCCCCAGCACCCGCCTGCACCCACACTCCGGACTGTGATCTTCGCTCAAGGAGGCAGGAGGATCTGAAAGTCAGGGTTTAGCAGCCGTCTTCAGCCAGAGAAGCACCATCTAAATTATGTTTTGTGCATAAATGTTCCTTGACTTCAGTTTTGCCCCAGCGTGGAAGTCAGTCCTCAATACCAACTATCAGCCTCTTTCTCTCGCACAAAGCTCACGTGGACTTGGTTCCGGGGACCTGAAATGCTCTCATTCTGCTGCTTGAAAAGGGTGACATTTTCCTACCAATAATTAGCCCTCGTCACCAGGCGGTGCAGCGTGAAGGTGCTGACACATTCCTCAATAGCAGTGAGTGATATGTGTAAATAGCATTGATTAGAATATGATTGCAAATGAATGACGTGATCAGGTCTTGACACAAAGTGTTCTTACCCTGCGTCAGTCACCACTCCCGGCCAGGTGCAGGCAGCATGGTCCCCAGAGGATGCTGCTTTTCATCCCCCGACCCCTGCCACGCCTTGCACCGCCCACACCTGCCCAGCCCTGCAGGGGCCCAGGCTCATAGGTCACAGAGGGGACGTGCTGTGGGGATGAAGGGACAACCGGGCTGACACTCAGCCAGGCTCTCCTTCGAGACCCTCCTGCTCAGACAAGGGGTGAGGTCCGCTTTCTGTCTGGGGTAAAATCTGCTCCCCCCTCCCCTGTTTATCTGCTTGTCTTTGTATTGAGGGTGAAGCCCGTGTCCTGCTCATGGTACTTCCATTCTAATAAAAAGAAAGCCACAGCCTGACCAGTGTTGCTCAGTGGTTGAGCATCGACCTATGAACCAGGAGATCACGGTTCGATTCCCGGTCAGGCACAGGCCCGGGTTGCGGGCTCCATCCCCTGTGTGAGGCTTGCAGGAGGCAGCTGATCAATGATTCTCTCTCATCATTAATGTTTCTATCTCTCTCACCTTCTCCCTTCCACTCTGAAATCATCAAAATATATTTAATAAAAAAAGAAGACAACCACAGACACTTCCTCCTCTGTTCCATGGGTACGCATGAGAGACTGAGGACGGAAATCCATACATGCCGTTCCTGTGGAATTTCCCTTTTGAGCTCCATGGGAAGAAGGCACACTCCCGAGAGCCGAAGGGAAAGCTGAGTGAGACTCAGACCTGTGCGGCCATCAGCTCCCCCTTCCTGTCCCCACAGACGAGGACACCAAGGCTCACGGTCACTCACACATGTGCATGAGGCAGAGCCGCGATTCCACGCCTGTGGTTCCACTCAAGTGTGTCAGGCCCTGAGCCCCTCCCACCTGACCCAAAAGCATGAACACTTTACCCAAATCCTCTCCGTCAGCAGCCACGCTGTTTAACTCTCCGTTCACGAAAGACTCACACGTTTGCCGAGTTGTATTTTAATTGAGTCAGGTGCAAGAGTTGAAAGACAAAATTAAATGTGTACAGAACAGAGATCTGGTCCCTTTATTCCCAGGCATCCTCAGGAAGCTGATGCGGAGAACTCAATTTCCTGAATATTAATGGCTTTAACCGAAATGAAAATGCGTTTGATTACCCATCTGTTGTAGCGCTGGCCTTTCTCATGTTGGGGACAGATCCCTGGAGGGTGGGAAGAGGTAGATGGTGAAGAAAGAAAGAACAGAGACTTCGCACGGGGCTTTCTGGGCATCTGTGTGGGCCTCCAAAGAGGAGGCTTATCTTTTCTTTATCTCTGTACCTGTTTCTGGTCACGGGGAAAAACCAGGGGCAGCGGGTCTCAGGCAGAGCGAGTCCCCTATGGGACACTTACTATTTCTTTTACAATGTTCTACAAAGGGAAGGAACATTTTCATCTCCACTCCCCACTGCAGCCCCTGCCACGGAACTACCTCACCTGACTGCTGTGTTTGATTCTGGGTCCTTGCTTCAACTATCATGATTTACAAAAAAATAAAAATAAATTATATA
>NW_006295821.1:673282-681575 GCF_000327345.1 Myotis davidii | reverse complement strand
TATATATATATATGGTACAAATATGGAAAGAGGGAAGCCCCCTTGAATTCAGGATTCAAATCTAGACAAACGACACGTGAGTCGCCCATTTCCCAGGTTGATGGCAGAGAAGAGTCAGAGTGGAAACCAGGAGGAGGGCCAGGCCGCTCGCACCTGCCCCTGGAGACGGAGTTTCTCCCTCAGGCTTCCTGATGCCTTTGGCCATGTCGTGAACTCCCCTTGTGAGTGGCGCGCAGAAGGCTCCTTTCTGAGTGTGTCGCTGGACCCTCAGGTGGAGGCTACCATGATGAGCTGCTTCTTTCATAGAGGACTTTGAGGTCCCGCTCTGTTGGGAAAGTGTTTTCCTGGGACTGCTTCGGGGAGCATGAAGGTGAGACCCTGTCCTGATCATTTGAGTGAGGAAAGGAACACAAGCATTCAGAATCGGGTAGGGCTGACATGGGGCTGACACGGACCTTCTGAGATTGAAGGTGCAGTCACATGCGGACGAACGTCGGGAGGACTGACTCAGCGGTGGAGAGCTTGGTCCCTGAGGCATCAACAGTGGCTGTGGCCAGAGAGACCTCCGGGGGTCTTGCATTCCAGCCAAGTTCGTTGGGAGGGAAGAGGGGGAAGATGGAATTCCAGGTGGGGAAGGGTGATGCAAGCAAAGATGTAGAGAAAAGAAAGTACTTGCCTTTCAGGGCAGAAAGTAGCAACAATTACAATGGGAAACGTAGCTTAGAATCAGGCTACGCAGCATTCAACATGCTATGTGAAGAAGTTTATGCTTAATTGTGTAGATAATGGAAGTGATTGAAAGTTTTTGATCCACCATGATATGAAAGACAAATGATATTAGGGAAAATTCCGGGTTTTTTATTCTGTTATTATTTAGTTAAAAATTGGGGAAGCTGAAAGTAATAGGTGCCCTTTCACAATATTTTAAAAAATACAAAAGTGTATGAAAGAGAAATGATAGCACCACGTTCAAACTCCGGCAATACACCAGGCATCACAGGGCAAGAGGAAGGGGAAAGAGAGACAGAGAAATCATTGAAAATCGCCCATAGTGAGGAAATGCAATTAGTCATTGATTAATTATCCTTTTGTTAGCTCTTTGCCTCTTGAAGTTAATTGTTCAGACAAATGATTCTGTCAAAATTATATGCTGTTACCAAATAAAACTGATTCACAAAATGTATGAATGGCCCCAAATCTTGAGTTTTGTACTGAGAAAAGGGTGCTGCCAATCTCTGCTATTTTTTTTTTTTGGCACAGTGATGAGGTAGGCAGAAAGTGATGATGCTAAGTTTTCTAAGTCACCTTGGAAAGGGAGAGTAAAGTGAAGAATAAGTCACAAATGGAAGATTTTCTCATTCCTTCTCTGGTCATTTGCCACTTACTCAGCATTTAGTCTTAAGAAAGGACTGGTCACACCCTAGCCAACTTGGCTCACTGGATAGATCACCAGCCTGTGAACTAAAGGGTACCAGGTTCAATTCTGGTCAAGGGCACATACCTTGGTTGCAGGCTCCTCCCCAGTAGGGGCTCATGCAGGAGGCAACCAATCAATGTGTTTCTCTCACATCGATGTTTCTCTCTGTCTTTCCTGCTCTCTTCCACTCTCCCTAAAAATCAATGGAAAAATATCCTCGGGTGAGGATTAACAAACAACAACAAAAATAAGAAGAAAGGATTGGTCACAAACTATTTTCCTCTTGTGTTCTCATTGATAACATGGGGGGCGGGGGATCTGAGTGCACATCATTCATGAGAAAAGAAAACTGTGAGGGCAAACTGGTATTCTCCAGTCTTTGGGAATCCCTGGAGAATAGGTACTGAGGACAATTTCTCAGAAAATGAATGACTTGGGAAAGAACTAAGAGATGCAGCTGGCATTTCAGCACACTAGCAAGCCGCTCAATGTACCACACTCCGATGTGCTTCACGAGGAAAAGGTAAAATTTAAGCCTCCGATAGACCTTAAAAGAGTTTTCTCTCAGGGATGTTTCTGTGTGTGAGCATGTGAGCACTTATGTATGTGTGTGTATCTGGTGCTCCTTAAAAATATGAGAGAAATTGACAAATTATTCCTAAATGAGCACAGCAGCAGGCGTGGCCAGGCACTGTGGTTGTGGAATGCGGATCTGCATGCCTGTTGTTATTGTCCTTAGTCTTGCTGGTTGGAGCTTCCTTTTTGGGGGGAGGGGGGGGGGGGGGGGGGGGGGTGGTCACAGAGTCCCAACATAGTGAAAAATTGCTAGTACCAGTCACTTAGTTCACTGCGTCTCAATCCCAAACATATCTCTATGTTCGACCAAAGCATAAAGAATTTGGGTTTTAGAGATTATTGAAATGCAAACATGTGAATCTATATTTTGGTGAGATAGAGTCATTTTAGGAATATAAAAAAAACTGCCTGAATCTGTAAAACAGCTCATAAAATAACTCACTGAATTATAACATACATAACAGAATGATTGACTATTGTTTTGTAAAAATCCCAGATCTTACTCCTCAATGCTCTCTTAGCAGCAAAACCATAAGAGGCTTAAGAAGCCCTTCTACCAGCAGCTATGAGCACAAACCCCACCTCACACTGGACAATCCTTGTGGTCTCTGCTTCTCCCCACTGTGTGACAGCATCCTCCCCTCCCCTGGGTTTCATTCCTCTGTGTTCACAATGTACAGAATGCCTTGCAAGTTGAGTTAGTTGCCAACGAAAAGCAAAACGCTCCTTCTTGAGCATATGCCTAACCGGTGGCTGTGCTGAGCACCTTGGGGGCCTGCATTGCCTTGTGAACACCTGGGATGGGAGAATGTCTTTCCCAGAGAGGCACCAAGGAGGGCGTAGCTGCCCTGAAAGTGAGTACGTAGAGTCCCGGTAGGGACATTTGGAATGTGTTCTGTGTGACTTGAAAGAGACATTGCCATCCAAACTGGAAAAGAAAAGTTAAGTAGAAGAAGGGAAAGGACTGAAGAAATAAAATAATAAAATGGAAGCCAAGGGCATCCACCAACCCTCTGTTCTGCATCCCACTAAGAATGACTCAGGTAGGACTCAGGGATGGCCAATTACTTCTTTCATCTGTGAACAGCCCTAAAGCAATAAAGGGTACCATCTCTGTGCAGCTAGTCAAATCAAATCCTAGGTTAGTTCCACTCCAATTCAATTGGCCTCGTGTAAGGGAGGACTAGAGCCCATTCTAGAACATGGCCATTCTAAGTGAAATCCCAGGACAACTAAAAACATCGTTGATTGGGTCTCTCAGCAGAAAAATAACATAAGAAAAACTTTCTTTGAAACATGCCTCTCCCCACCTACTCTTCCTCTCTTTTTCTTTAGTCATATTTTACTAAAATGAACCACAAGAAATCCACTCTCTCTGGGTTGTTCTTCGCTTCCCAGCCCAAGGCTGAGTTCTCCCTGCCCGGGACCGCCCCTAGCACAATAGGCAGAAGCAGTGATTTAGGACTGTGTCTTTCTCTGATCCATGGTCTTTCATTTCTGGTGCAGTGAGATTTGTTGAGTTTCCTCCAAGTCGGAACAGGATTTGCAATGGAGGGAACGTGGAACTCTCAGCTATCCTATACGCATTCATAATTATCAGCAGTAATCGTTACAACAGTTCCCTCACAATTATCTCTTTCAGCAACAGAGTCAGGGAAAGGGCCATTTGTTTCACTCAACAGTGTAGGGTTTTCGTTTCACAGGACTGTCCAACCACGAGCAGAACTGAAAGAACAGAGGACGCTAAATGTATATTTAAATGCAGACAAAATCCTATGACAAGGTCGTTATTTCCCGGCTCAAATCAAAATTTCCAACAGTTTACTTCCTTTCTGTCTTCCCAAGAGTTTTATGTAACAAACTTCCAGTATCATGGCTAATCGCGGCTCTCGCCGAGCTCACTCTCCGCCAGCGGCACTTCAGCCTCGGTGATGTGCTGCACACGCCTTATTACCGGATACATTATGCAGAAGCTCCGGTGCGGTGATGGGACATGGCAACCCCGCTGTGAGAATGCCTATCAGCGCTTCTTTTAAGGCCCTTTCTCAATTGTCAGCAAAGTATTTTTAAGGTTAAAAGGTGTAAAATTATTCTGAAATGCTTCTCTGACCTGTCGCCTATCATTGCAAAGAGCTATAGTTCATTTTTTTTCTAAAATTGTATTTTTTGAAATGCAGTAATATTATAAGAATAAGCTTCATATGAGGAAAATAGTCCTCTGAAGTGTTCATGATATTTTTTGCATGCCTTCTTCCCCAATGGCTGCAATATTAATCATTGTTTCATGCTTAGAATTAGGATTTTCGATGCAAATGTTCTTATTCTAAGCCTCTGTGTCTGCAGAGAAATTAATTTAAACCATTACTTTTTGCATCTTCTCTCTCTCTCTCTCCCTTTCTCTCTCTCTCTCTCTCCTGTTCCTGTTACAGTGGGTGCCTTAGATTCCCTAATGTCAAGTCACATTCAGTACTGGATGAGGGATAGTGTCATTACGCAGAGGGGTGAGGGCCGAGCAGCTGTCAGTCTCAGCGCTGCACCTGTGCACTGATTGAAACCACACCGAATCCATGGGGAGCCAGCAGCAGGTGTGGATTCTCTCCATCATCTGCTTGCTCGGCTCCCAAGCATGCCTGCTAGGGAGGGCCCCGGGCCTGGCGAATCATTTCAGGTCAATGATTCTGTCATTTGAAATCCTTGGCCTCTGAGGCCCCTGTTTTCTATGGTGTGAAATTCCCAGTTCTCACAGACTGTTTAGGCTCCACTAACACGACTGGGAGAATCTAAAGTCCAGTTTCTGCCAAGCCCCATGGGGTTTCCGGCATTGTCAGGCCTTAGAGCAGGGATGGGGAACCCGTTTCCTGTCAAGGGCCATTTGGATCTTTAAATGTCATTCGGTTAATATAATTCACTTAACATAAATGTATGTTGCTATGAAAAAAGCTCCTGGATTGCCGAAACCGGTTTGGCTCAGTGGATAGAGCGTCGGCTTGTGGACTGAAAGGTCCCAGGTTCGATTCCGGTCAAGGGCATGTACCTTGGTTGCGGGCACATCCCCAGTGGGGAGTGTGCAGGAGGCAGCTGGTCGATGTTTCTCTCTCATCGATGTTTCTAACTCTCTATCTCTCTCCTTTCCTCTCTGTAAAAACTCAATAAAATATATTAAAAAAAAAAAGCTCCTGGATTTATTGAATTTTGAGTTCCACCTGAGGTTGCCTTGGCAGGGCCAGACCAAATGATTTCAAGGGCCTTATATGGCCCCCGTTCCCCACCCCTGCCCTAGATGGATTTGATAGAGGGAAAAATCATTGGAGAGATTCACCCCAGTGAAGACAGCAGCCCATTCCTCTCAGAACAAAGGGAGAGAGAGGGCGGGACCTCGTGGGGCAGCACCGTGTACGCTGAGCCTGAAGGAGCAGAGCTGACTAGATGGTGTCGGTACACTTCACTCATGACAAATCACCGGAGTCCGAGTGGTGCTTCCTTTTGTTGCTTTTCAATTTTGTGTGGCACCAGCAAAACTCATCTTATTTCCTTGCTTAGTTACAGGGAATACTTGAATAAACTGGATTTGTTGAGTGTGGTGTCAGTGAGGAACATGGGTGACAAACTTGCCTTAGGTTCACCTTGCTTTCTCATACCGATGAGGCGGTTATTTCTGGATTTATTTCCGTGTGTGAGATGTTCGGAGTTTCCAACCATTTGGTTGCTACTCCTGTAACAACTGCTTTGCATTCTCCAGAAGAGTCACAGCTAAGCTTCACCTTGAGAGTCAGTGTGCAAGGAAACTAAGGCACTTTATGTGCCCTCAGCAGAGACAAACAGTCGGGAAGTCCGGTCAAGTTCTCAGACAAGAGATAGAACAGAGCGCATCACATTTTTTTAATGTGCATTTTATTGATTTTAGGGAGAGGGAGGTAGGGGAAGAGAGAAACATTGATCGGTTGCCTCCCCTGACTGGAAATTGAACCCGTGACCTTTCAGTGTATGAAACAACACTCAACCAACTGAGCCCCGCTGGCCAGGGTGAGCCCATGACATCTTATTTTGAAAACTGTTTCCTGTCCTCTCTCCTTTGTCCTCTGCTTTTTGATATGTTCACAGGAGAGGACAATCACCTCTTTCACATTCCATTGGTTAACTACCATGCTCCTCACAGCACTACATGCAGGACGTGTGTGGACCGAACGTGTTACTGTGAGCGGAAGGAGGTCATGGGAGATCTCGGCTGAGACAAAAGAACGTAGCCACACTGCTCAGAGAGGACAGAATCGGGAGGAGGCAGGGTTTGCCCTTGCCCAAGGCTGGGGAGGGATGACAGCCTGTGCTCACGAGATCACATGTATTTGTGCAATTTGCAAAAGAAAGATGCATTAATCCGTCATTCTTTCTCTTCTTACCCGGTTGCTCCTCCATTGTGCCAGGTGCTGGGACCGAGTGACCACTGGTTTCTGAGACCTGGCCAAGGCATTCAGGACTCACATCACTTCGGTTAGTAGATATGTCTGTGTGTCAAGCAGTAAATTCCTAATGCAAGGAGGACAGTGACGACAGACTGAGAATAGTCAACTCAAGGTATACTTAGGATTCTTCACAGGACAAGAATTCTTAAAATCTTACAGCTCCTACAGGAAAGAAACTTGATTGGGATTTTCCTCAAATCTGCTAATAATCTCAAAAAATGTAGGTGGTGGTGTGCCAAAGCTAATTGTAAAACAGGAAATCTTCTAAACGGTTAATAATTTAAAACAGGTTCCCATTGACCTGAAAAAGTGTCACTTACACTCACATTTCATTGGCTAAAGCCAGGAATGTGACTATACCTAATTCTATGGACACAGGAGGACATGGGAAATATGTTGGTGAACAGCGCTAATCATTGTAGCGATTCACATTTCTGGTCACCAAATGTTTGCATATCTTCTTCCTATATGCGGAACTTCCCAAGGTGCTTTCTGTCTGTGTCCAGCTCAAAGTCCAGGATCTTTGAGCAATGCCCAGTTTCTTCATCAGGCCCAGATCAGGCTCCTCTTGGACAAGAGACTTATGATTTCAAAAAACACAGGTGGCCTGCTTCTCATGCATCTAGTCTACAATCATAGGACAGGGACAAGGTAGCCACAATATACAAGCTAATTCAGAACAAGGAAGTCACCAACCGATGAGTAAGTGTTGTCTGGATCCCTTGCTCTTGGGGTGAGTAGAATCTATTGAGTAGTATCTATTGATTAGGTCCTGATTCTGATCCTGGAAGAGGGAGGGAGAGAAACATAGATGTAAGAAACATTGATTGGTTGCCTCTGTACATTCTCCAACCAGGGACCAAACCTGCCACCCAGGTATGTGCCCTGACCTGGAATTGATACAGCAACCTTTCGATGCACAGGATGATGCTCAACCAACTAAGCCACTCCAGCTGGGCTCCCCCACCCCTTTCAATCAACTCTCAACATCCCCCTCACCCTCCACCTAGAGCAGGACATTTGTTACAGCTGATGAATATTTGTTACATTGACCATTATTTTATGATTTTTTTAACCATAGGCCCTCCCTTCTGATATCAATTTCTAGACTAGTCAGGATAAAACAAACAACTCTCAAATCTCAGTGGCCTAAAACAAATGCTTATTTCTCATTCTTGTTACTTAAATTAATGTGGACAATCATATCATTTTAAAATTCTGACAGTGATATTTTTATAATTTTTATGGATCCCTAAATCTTTTATTTCTTTTCTTGGGTTAACACACTAAGTAGGACTATAAGTATAGCATTAATAAAATTGTTGATACCTGGCATCTTTACATATCTCTGATTTAAAAAATAACACTTTCAAATTATCTACTGTTAATAGTGATAGTTACTGAAACCTTTGGTATAGACCTTCACTTGGGTTATGGAAAAATTTTTCTATCCCTAGGTTAATGAAAAGATTGGCATTACTAAATGTTGATGATTATCAAATACTTGTCCTGCTCTATTGCAATTATTGCATACTTATTCTTCTTTAGTCTGTAAATGGGATGAATTACATTCATATATTCTCTAATGTGACAGCACCCTTGAATTCCTGAGTTTTACCAAACATGGTCAAGTTTGTCATTTGAACACATACAGCTGAGTTAAGTTTTTTAGTTTTTTTTACCCAATTTTTGCATTTATTTAGCATTTGGCTAGGCACTGGACACATTGGAGTAAAACTGTGAAAATACACAATGATAATTCCCCGAAATGATTAAGAACTTGTACTAAATATTTCAGGTACACGTAAATAGATTGTTAATACATTCACTACCATATTCA
>NW_006295821.1:672020-673051 GCF_000327345.1 Myotis davidii | reverse complement strand
GAGAGACAGCCACACAGCCTGCAAGCCGAGTCTTTATTTTATAGCCAGATTCCAAGAGGCAAAGTAAGGGCGTGGTCAAGATGTTTACAACATTCTCATGGGTTTAGAATCTACTCAATTCCATGAACCTGATCAAGCTTTGTTTACTTGCTGCACCTCCCACAGCCCATATCACTTAGCCCTGTGGGACCACAGGTTCGGACCATAACCTGCCCAAACACTGTAGCCGCTCTCCAGAATAGGCTGTGATGTGGCTTGGGGAGTCACTTACTGGTCTACTAAACCTCAACTTCTTCATTTGTAAAATGAGGAGGTAGACAATCCTGGAGGTACCCTCTGGATTTAAATTCTGGTTGTATTATATCTTCTCCCCAAGTCTCTTGCTACAGCTAGCAGAGCTGCCCCACACCCCCCCTGGACCAGACCCCTGAACTGTCCAGTTTAAAATAATAGATGAATAAGTTCTCATAACAAAAGAATTGACAGGAGTCAACAGAGAAGCTGCCACTGAGACGGGGTTCCAAGGTCTACATGCAAATAATCCCTAACAAGTGTAGCCATTTGTGCCTGCATACGCTGCACCCGATGGGTAGATGTTTGTTAGACAGAAATGGTGTCAAGAATTGGCACATGGGAAACTCTCAGTAAGAACGTTCTGAATAAACGATGGCAGGCCCAGACTTACCACGGGCAGGTTAGTAAGTTATATTTTTTCTACTTTCTACTTCTCCGATTTACAAACCTACTTGTACATTTCTTCTTTTAAATGGTTAAGTTGCTTCTTGGTGTGTAAATAACTAATAATGTTCTTTACTGACAACAATTCTATGTTGGCCCAGAGAATTAATATTCTCCTGGTGATTAATCAACATATGAAAAATTATAGATGATAGCTTTATTTAATCACCTTCTGACCTTAAAAAAAAAAAGTATTCATCTTTGGATTGAAATTGTGAACACTTCATTTGGAATCCCCTTTTGAAGAAATTCAAAAACATGGAAATGTAGTAAAAACTTTTTTCATTTAAAGA
>NW_006295821.1:661477-663271 GCF_000327345.1 Myotis davidii | reverse complement strand
ATTGCAATTATTGCATACTTATTCTTCTTTAGTCTGTAAATGGGATGAATTACATTCATATATTCTCTAATGTGACAGCACCCTTGAATTCCTGAGTTTTACCAAACATGGTCAAGTTTGTCATTTGAACACATACAGCTGAGTTAAGTTTTTTAGTTTTTTTTACCCAATTTTTGCATTTATTTAGCATTTGGCTAGGCACTGGATACACTTCGGTGAATAAAATAGATGTGGACCTCATTCTCATGGCTCACATGATCTTCAGACATTATGAATTACAAGATTCTGCATCAAATCAGTAACAGTTTTCAGGGAGGAAAACCCTACTACAATACACATACATAAAGATTAGTAAGACATAGTCTATGTGTTTTAACCACTAAAGAAAAATATGCACCAAATTATAGGTGTGCCGCACCAGCACAGCCAGGTTCGGTGAGACTGAGAGAGGGCAGTGAAGGATTAAGAAAAGACAAACAAGAGAAGAAAGCTGGGGCTGGGTGGGACACTGCCCTCTCTGATGGAGAGGAGAGACAGCCCCTTAAAAAAAAAAAAGTATTCATCTTAGGATTGAAATGTGAACACTGTCATTTGAATCCTCTCTGTGAAGAATTCTAAAACCATGGAAATGTAGTACAAACTTTTTTTTTCATTTAAAGACACACAAGCAGGATCACCAATCTAAAAACAAGAAACAGTCCACGTTATCTAGTCTGCAAAAAAATTCATTGTGCCAACTTCAGAATCTAATGTTTTAATCTGTTTTGAAATGAACTTGATCTTTCACACTTAATTTCTCCAATTGACAGTAAGACTCAATGCTCTGGTTTTTAGGGGTTTATAAAACAGGGATAAAAAGCTTTCTAAATATCAAATGACACTTACAAAATCAGAATTTAAATGAAGTCAGTATACTCCAAAGCTGGATTCAATTTTATTCAACATATACTTGGAACTTTTTTAATGGATCACATATTTGCAACATTACTGGGATGTTCTTGGAACAAAAAGGTTTAGAAATGGTGACTATTATTAACTGCTATGGACTTCGAGCTTTTGATGGCAGCTGTTTGCTCGCCTGCATCTTGGAAAGCTTTTCCTAACCAAGAGACTTGGAAAATTCAAAAGTGGAAACTCTCTCTTATTGAACAGAAGACAGAAGCTGCTCTTAAGCATTACACATATCGTCCATCCTATTTTTAAGACCAAAATCTACAAACTGACAAAATAGTCAGAGGAGAAGAGAGAGCACAGGAGAATATACTTTTTCCCCTTAAAATGTCAATGAGTCTTCACAGATTCCCAGGAGCCATGAGCTAACAGCACCCCCTTCTGAGAGTGAGGTCCCTGGCTCCACTGCGCCCTGGGTCAGGAAGGGGCGCAGCTTTCTCTCCTCCATTCCCCCCAACAACACAACTTTCAGAAAACAGCTTTAGAACAATTCAGGCACATTTACCTTATAAGAATCCGCTCGACAGTACAATGCATTTAGCATTTACTCAACATTTCTCTGCCTCACTGCACATCGCCAGTCAACTCGAGAATTCTACCACAGCACCTTGGACAGTGTTTTTGTTTTCCTGTTCATTGTTTACACTCTAAAACTCACTCAAGAGTCCTTTCCCCATGTTCCAAACAAAACATATTTATTAAATAATTATGAGACAAGATTAGAAGTGAGTCAAAAACCTGGAGGATAAATTAATTACACTTCTGTGTAATTCCTTTGGGTTCTAAATTCTGTGAACGTTTCTAATTTATAACCGTTTCTCTAGTTATAATGTTCCAATTAGC
>NW_006295821.1:649402-660795 GCF_000327345.1 Myotis davidii | reverse complement strand
TGTTCATTGTTTACACTCTAAAACTCACTCAAGAGTCCTTTCCCCATGTTCCAAACAAAACATATTTATTAAATAATTATGATAGTGATTTCTTACTCAAGTGATTTTTTAAGGATAGGGGGGAGCAGAGGATAAACATTCAGTACTAAAACATGGTAGCACAGAATCTCAGTGCTTTCAAGGGTAGGGCTGACTTTCTGCCCAGAGTATTTCTGTGATGGGGGAAGAGAGAAAGGGGAGGAGAGGGGCCCAGAGGGGGCAGGGCTGAGGAAGGAGGGTTTTCTATTTAGATATTCAAAAGCAAAGTAGTACTACCTTATTTTGTGCAGTAAAACTGATGCTTCATCTTAAGGTGCAAAATACTTTTTACCATATTTGCAAAAGTATCCTCTGGTTAAATAAATATTCCAGGACCAGAAAAAACTAATTAGCAGTTTCTCATTAACTGGGTCTTTAAAGGGTTTACCGTTTAGTCGTGGTAATTTAATAATAATGCCATGTCGTTTTAAATTTCACATTTAAAAACGCCCCTGTTTTGGTGTCTAGCTTTCCCAGTAGACTGTGCCCCCAAACAGTGCTTCCTAAACTGAGCGTAGGGAGGTGCCAGTTTGATTTTTAATTCCAATCCATTGAAGACCCCAACATTGTAACATTATATAAAAATTAGATCACTAGAAAAAATAAAAAGCAAACACAAAATGCGAGCCCTAATCAGAAGAAACATCATCAAATGACTAATAATGGTTCTAAAGTTTTTTCTCAATCTGCACTTGTTGTAGACTGACAGGCAATGTGAGGAATCAAAGCATCTGAAGACCACGTGTTGTTTAGCATTGCCTAGACCTGTGGTTCCCAAAGTGTGTGCCAGGGTGCCAAGGGGTGCCACGGGGAACCCACAGGGCACTATGGGATAGTTTACATTTTTAAGCGAAAGGCAACAATCCTCAGAATTGATCATAGACTGCATACTAACCACCAGCATGATTTTCCAATATCAGATGGTACTCCATTCCTTCTGATGATGTCATATATTTGCAAAACTGGACTTTCAGCAGTTGCTGCGTTAACAAGCAAGTACTGTGCAAAGTCAATGCTGGTCAAAGAAGGGAATGGGACAAACCCAATCCGATTCCAGGTTTCTATAGGTTGTTCAGTGCCCAAAAGATGCTCACATCCCATTGGTAAGTAGTTTTGGTAATTTAAAAATGAAATTAAAGTATTTTTCCTCTCAGTTTTAGAAACACTTATTGTTTGGATCTTACTCCTTAATAAATGGAACTCTTCAGGATTTCTTTTGGCCTCGGGCACTATAAAAATTATTGCAACATTAAAGTCACCATAAAAGATTGGGATTACATCTTATTGGGATCATATCTTTGTATCCTTAGGGCTTGGCATATATTAGATGGTCATTGTTGAGTCAATGAGTAAATAAATGAATAAATCATCCAATCCTCCTCCGCCTTTTGAATTTAAAAAAGTTCAATAAGGTGGCACCTCCCCATATTCAATAGTTTGAATTTCTTTTGAAATCATGAAGATGTTATAATCAGTTCTCAAATATGTCTCCCTCATCTCCTACTTAATGTGTGTTTCCAAACAACATTTTTAAGTCTTATACTTCTAGCTGGAGACTTTCTTCTCACCTGTGACATCCCCCAAAGTCTTCAAACACTATTTTGCTCAAAACAAATGGGAGGTCAGGGTGAAAGGACTGGAGGGAAGATTAGAATGCACTTTTCTTGGAAATAATTTTTGTGAAGAAAGTCTCATTTCTTCCATCTGACACATGTGTGGAGAAAGAGCAGGCAGGCAGCCATGAGGGTTCGAGGAGATATGTACGAAGTGTAGGGTGTAAATTGTGTACATTTTAAAATAGTGAATTAAAACAGAAATATTTAAATCTCTTTGGATGTCTTTCTTCTGTAAATCATTCATTACTCCTGGACGTTTTAACTGTTTGCTCCATTTGACATTTGACATTTAGACCCACTCGACTTCTAAAAAGTCACAAATTGTCCCTAATAACAGCACAAATTATGTAGGCTGTTGACTATAACAGCATTTTTAGCACTTTATCTTTTGCATGGTACAGTGCAATCATTTTCATTAACCATTCTTCCTATCCAAACAACGTGCCAGTTTAGCATAATAATAAAGCAATTTCCTGTTCTGCAATGTTGACGAGATAGTCTACGGAAGTGACACTTTATGACTTAAGTTGCAGAGCAAAAAAGTGCCACTGGGCCCTGGCTGGTGTGGCTCAGTTCATTGGGCATCGTCCTGTGCACTGAAAGATTGCAGGTTTTTTCTCTCTTACATCGATGTTATTTCCTCTCTCCCTCTTCCTTCCTCTTTCTCTAAAATAAAATAAAATAAAATAAAGTGCCACTGATCAGGTGGGAACCTCATACAGCCATGGAAGCTGTGTGCATCCACCCCTCTCCCACCGGGTCTGCTGCCAAGTGAGCTGATCAGAGTAGGCTCATGCAGAGAAGCTTGTGTAGCAAGACCCGCCTGCCACCTTCTTCTGCCTTTTACTGATTTTTCCAGGGAAACAGCAATGTGAGAGAGCAAAACAGATAGGGCCAAACATTCATTTCTCTCCAAGCTTCCGGCTGGCCTTCTCCTTAAAGATGATTAATTTTTTCCCTGGAAATTAGCTTAAGACCACTCCAGAACAAAATTAACAGTAAGAGAAGCTTGTTTCTTATGAGGAAAAGAAGAAGAAAAAATGGAATTAGGTGGAAATTCAAAAGAAGAAAACCCCTGCTAAGAACCAATAAATGCAGCAACATTTATTGCCTGCTTCCCTGTGCCTGTGAGGTTCTCTGTGGACAGGTGGGCAGGGTCCTCTCCACAAGCCCTTCTTCACTTCCACAGGGAGGACAAGGCATATGTACAGCCAGGGGCCCCTTGTCCTATAGGCAACTCTGACTGGCCTGGTCAATGCCATGCATGTGAGTTTGGGCAGCAGGAGACCCCAAATCCCTCCCCTCCCTGCTGCCATCCAGGCCTATGATCACACCCACCCACATTGTCATGTGATCCACAAAGTCCACGCCAGGAGCAGCCATTGGAATAAAAACATAGAAGCAATCAACAGATCTAACACATGCTTTAAATATCAGAAGACAAATGAAAGACGAATGCTTGCTGCTGCAGTGTTTGCGGGACACACATCTCAAAGGAAGACTGCAGAGGGAACGATCCGGCATGAAAGAGGCCTGGGAGGCATGCGAGCTCTGCTCCGTGAAGGTAAGGTGGGAGACTGGCAGACAGCGGGCCAACAGCACAGGCCCCGCTGTAGACACGGGATCTTCCCTCCTCCTATCATGGGGGCTCCCCTCAAGGAGCCTTGTTCTGCAAAGAAACAGAACAGAGCACCAGGCCCAGAGCAGGCAGAGGCAGAGGACGGGCAGAGGCCCTGCGCAGAGGGGTGGATGTCACTTCTAACTCTGCTGCAACCTCCACTGGCCACACCAGCCACCGCAACCCACCCATCCCCTTGTCTATCTCTAGGATGTGGGTTTATTTTCACTATCCAGCTCTGGGCCTTGCTCCTGATGGCATCTTCACTGCAATAGAACACAAATGGTATGTGTTCCCTCGTGTCCCCTTGAGGCAGGGCCTGGGGACAGAGAGAGCAGGTGGAGGTTCAGGATCATCTGCCCATTTTAGTTGTCTATTTTTTCCCCAAAACTGACTCTTTAGGTGCCAGTGGTACTTCTTTAACTTCTGCTTTCTCTCCCTACTTAGGAAATCGGTTTTTGAAATGCCAGCCAAGTGAGGAAGAATGAAAGCAGGCCTTTGAGGGAGGAAGTGTGACTGTGGGATGGTGGGCAATCCTGTCAGTGAGGATGCCCGTGGAGCCATGGAAAATTAGGAGAGTTTGAGCTATGAGTGACAGCAGCCCAACCCCATGGTCTATGATGGAAGATTCACATCCATTCAGATGTGAGAGGCTCTGGAGGGATCTGGACACACCAGTGACATGGGGTTACTCCCTCACTCTCCAGCAGCACCTCTCTCATTCTTGGTGTTGTTCTCGAGTGAACTTTCTGTTGGTGCTGCAAAGGCGTCTGGTTCGGGCCTCAGTGGTCCTTTAGATCAGATGGCATTGACCAGGCCAGTCAGAGTTGCCCATAGGACACTGTCCTATGTGTGGGTGAGTCTGTCTCTTGAGAATCTCCTGGATCAAGAGTGGAGGGAGGTGGCACCTCCAAAGACAGCTGGGACAGGAGTGTGGATGAGAACAGGCATGGCCCACCAGCACAGCAGAGCACTGGTGCTGCTCGGTCACCCCCACCTCAGCCGGGGGAGTCACTACAGAGTTTCCTTTGACCCCTGGAAGGACGTGTTCTTGGCCTGACTGAGAAAACCTTCTCTTCTTCCTTCTTTGCATGTTGGTTGCTCCAAATTTCTTAATGACTTGGCTACAAATCTCTCCTCCGGAGAAAAAGTCCAGAATGGGCCCCAGAGTTTCTGTGCAACCACAAATACTAATTTTTTGAGAGCCCATGTAATTGCAATAAAACAAATACAAAAACAGGGGCTGCCCTGGCCATTGTGCTCTCTTGGTTGGGTGCCATCCCGTGCACTGAAAAGTTGCTGGTCAATTCCCGGTCAGGGCACATGCCTGGGTTGCAGGCTCAATCCCAGTTGAAGGGCATGCAGGAGGCAGCCGATTGATGTTTTGCTCTCTCACAATGATGTTTCTCTCCCTTCCTCTCTATCTAGAAATCAATAAAAAATCTTTTAAAATAAAACAAAACAAACAAACACAGGGCCTGTGAGGGGGCGGCCACCAGCCTGCCTTCTCCAGCCGGGTGAAACAATAGTCTCTCTGGAGGGGCTGCAGGGTGCCATTCCATTTGGAATGTTCCAGATCGAGTGCCTCCATTAGTGCTTCTGTCTTTCTACAAACCTGAGGTTGCTGATATGTTATAGAGGAGGAGGGGGGTGGTATTTTCTTTTCTTTCTCCCTCCCCCCACTTTTTTTTAAGAAATGGAATTTTAAAACAGCCAGCAACTAAGGCAAACTCCCCAGATAACAGTCTTAACAATTTACATAATGCGAGAGTTGAAGAGGACACAAGGCAGTCAGTCCTTTTAAATTGTGTGACACAGTATAAATTGGGGAACCTTGGCTAGCATTAAACCACAGTCCTCTGAAACACAATTATAAAGCACTTAAGACTCCTGGCCAATCAGATCCCTTGATTGGCTGCATGTCCCTAACCCTGTAATCTTTCATCCAGGGGGCCCCTGCACACCATGGTTAACTGCTTGTTGGACTGTTCCACTGGGCTGATTGTCAGGGGCAGCTAATGTTCATTTTAAGAAATACTACTTTTTGTTGCTTTGGTCCATGTTCCCAAAATGTCAATCCTGGATAATGGGGCCCTTTGTTCCTGCCTAATAATGCTGATTGCTGTGGAGGCTGCTGGCTGGGAAGGACGGTAGTGGAACCAGTGGTCTGAACACCAGCTCTGCATCAGGGTCGTCGGACTCATTACATTTTGGGAAACATCTCTGTGGGCCCACATGTGAATCATGCTTTTGCCCTGTTGGTTTCTTTATCTGCAAAATGGGGCTGATGGTCATACTTACTAACATCATGCCAGCCAGATTTAAGGAATAAATATTTATATGTGGAAATCTGTGAGCAAGAAAGACTCCACCAAGTGGTCATTTACTATTCATTCAAACATTCCGCCACCAGCATTAACTGAGCACCTATATAGTGACAGCTGTGGGTCAACCCTGACTTCCAGGTCTGGCCTCACTGCCTCAAGGAGCTCACTGCTTTGTGTGGGAGAGACACACATGTACATTACACACGTGTCATGTGTAATATCCCAGTGTGCAGCCATGAGGGCTGTAGTAGAAGGATATGAAAATGCACTAAAGAATACTTAGGACCCGGAGCAACTCCCTGTGGGATGCTGAGAGAGCATGCTCCCAGAGGCCTGTGGGAAAGGAGAACAGTGAGCCAGGAGGCGGTTCTGGAAGGGGGTGAGGTGTGGTTGAGATGGGGCATGTGGGGAAGACACCATGGAAGGCTGGGCATGGAAACACAGCTGATGCCTGAAAGGACTATCTGCCCAGGTCACCTCCAGGGTGTGGGGAACAAAGGGCAGGAACCCCCCTCCCCCCATGCTGGCCTGGCCCCACCCTTGTGCCACCTCAGAGCACTTACCCGCTTTCTTTTCCCATCCGCAAGCTGGCAGCGAAGCATTGCCTTCCTCAGAGAGCTGTTGTGAGGATTAAGTAAGAAAGTACGTGCCAAGTGCTTTAGATGGACACCTGGGCCCTTCCGGCTGTTGGAAGAAGTGGCAGCTGATGTGACCCCAGACCTGTTTACCACAGACGTCCTGACAACAGGATCTGTGAGGCAGGCATTGCCCTCCTCTCCCGGGGGCCCATGAGGCATGAGTGTGCCCCCCGGGGATGCCGCAGCAGAGTGTGTGCCCAGGTGGACACACTGATCTACAGCTTTTGTCTGGTGACAGAAGCTTTATTGAATGACACTTGTCTTTCAGGAGTGGAACCGACGAGGAGACTGTGTACCAGTTGGATCCTGCAGGGAAGCGGAACCACTTTAAGTACTTGACACAGACAATATACTATAGGTGACGGAAGAGCTCAGAAACCAAAGGGGGAGTTGGAATCAGTGGCAGAGTGACCAGGCTTGCAGACTGGTCAGGGAGACTGGCTGGGGAGCTGAACACGGAGGAAGCACAGCCCTGCCCGAAACACTGTCCAGGGTGCAGGGATGCCAGGCTTCCTGCCTGCTCTCCTCAGTCTCCTTCCAGCCAGATGTGGAGGACAGGGGGGCGGGAAACAGCCCCCGAGGGCAGCTCTCTGCAGAATGAGCCTGATCAGAGGTATGGCAAGACCTGACCCAAAGGCAAAGGGTGGCACAGCTCAGAGATAACGGCCTCAACTTTCTCATGTTAGTCCTGAAGACACTCAGCCTGGGGAGTTACATGCTGTCCCTACAGTCACAGAATTGGTTACTTATGCACGCAAAGGCATTCAGTACACAATACATGCACACACCCTGTCACACATGCACATGAGCACACACATGCACATAGCACCAACATCAATGTGTATAGGCACACATATACACTTACAGTGCACTTACATACACAGACTACATTATACACACAAGTGTGTGCACATGCACACACAGCATACACATATGCACACTCAGAGTACACAAGTGCACACACATGTGTATACATGCACAAAAAGTCACAAGTGTGTGTTCCTACATGCACAGGCACATGGTGCACACATATGTGCATGTGTCCACGCATATAGGCACAAACACGTGCACACAAATGCATAGATACGTGGCCCCCAGATACATTTCCCCCTAGCTGACGGGGGCTTTCCTGGCCCTGGAGGAGGCTCCAGCCCCAGAAGATCCACCCCAGAGACTGCCCAGCACATGTGGCCACAAATGGAGCTATTTATTATTCTTTCCCACTTCACCCTTACGTCCTCACCCACCCTGCCAACTGCCCCCCAAGACCCTCCCCCCAGGGCAGGTGTGCAGCCTTGGGTCTTCCTAGCCCTGCTCAGCAGCCTCACACAGCATTTGAGTGGCCTGAGGAGTGGGTCCAGGATGCAACATGTAGCCCTGTGCCAACCTGAGGGCTACGGCTTCACTGGGCACAGCTCTCTGCATGATGCAATGCCAGCCAGCCCGGGAGGAAGTGCATCTGTCATCCACACCTTGAGGTAACTTTATGCCAAGGCCTGGGGAAATCACTCTCTTGAAAAGTTCTACATCTGTAGAGACAAATCGGTAATGCTGAATGAGTCCGTGAGAAATCATGATCCACAGGCTCTTCGCCCAGCTAGTGTATTAAAGGCCCTGGGCTACCCTGGCGGTGCTGACTTCAATGGCTTCAGGGTCTCTTTTGTTGTATTTCTCCGATGTCTCAGATTCCTACTCAATTCTAAGGGATAAAAGGTATGTCCCCTGACAGCTGCACAATGTTAACGGTAGCTGCACTTGCGTGGTAATGGAGAGCAGACTCACTCTGAGAAATCGGGGGCATTTCCCCTGTGCACTGACATATGATTTCAGGTGCCATGTTTCTGCATGCTAATGTCTAGATATTGCAAATACACTGTATAAACCAAAATCACATACCTCCACACACCACATCCCAGCCAGCTCAGCTTCTGTCAAGGTCCAAAAGGGGCAGAATGAAGAATTTCCAGAAAAGATGACGTCCTTTGTTACTGTTCCAACGGAGCTACTCTGATGTCAGAAGGATGGAAAACAGTGTTTCAGCATCTGTAAGACCCATAAATCTCAGAGGGCTTTGGGGATTTAATATCTCGACACTGTTTGGTGCATTTGTGGGCTGGGGGCAGAAGGCTATGTGGGTGAAGCACTAAGAAGCACAGCCCTCACCCTATCCGGTTTGGCTCAATGGATAGTGTCAGTCTGCGGCCTGAAGGGTCCTGGTTTGACTCAGGTCAAGGGAACATGCCTGGGTTGTGAATTCGATGCCCAGTAGGGGGTGGGCAGGAGGCAGCCAATCAATGATTCTCTCTCATCATTGATGCTTCAGTCTCTCTCTTCCTCTCTCTGAAATCAATATATATATATATATATATTAGAGGCCCAGTGTATGAAATTCATGCGGGGGGTGGGGGTGGGTCCCACAGCCCAGCCTGCACCCTCTCCAATCTGGGACCCTTTGGGGGATGTCCAACTGCCAGTTTAGGCCCAATCCTACAGTCAGACATCCCTCTCACAATCTGGAACTGCTGGCTCCTAACCACTTGCCTGCCTGCCTGCCTGATGCCCTTAACTGCTCCCCTATATATATATATATATGCACAACCTTCTCTCTATAGCTCAGGAGGCCCAAGTTACTGTCTTCTTACTTCCTGAAACATAGAGCAGAGAAGTAGATTGACTAGTTTTGAGAATCGCCTGTTGTTTGAACACCTTACAGTTGATACAGAGCAGGACTCGATAGGATGGGGCCTAGAATTCCAGATCTGATTTTTGCTCTCGACTCATATAGAACCCACACAAGTCAGGGGCTGGCCTGGACATTCCTCCCCAATGACAAATACTGGAACAGACCAAAGCTCTTCAGAATTCACGTATCTATCAAAATCAATTTAATGAGTTGCAATCAGAATTTAGGGAAAATGGCCCTAGGCAGTGTAGCTCAGTGGTTGAGTGTCAGACCATGCACCAAGAGGTCACTGGTTTGATTCCCAGTCAGGGCACATGCCAGGGTTGTGGGCTCAATCCCAGGCAAGGGATATGCAGCAAGCAGCCAATTGATGTTGATGTTTCTCTCTCATCAATGTTTCTATCTTTCTCTCCCTCTCCCTTCCTCTCTTTCTCAAAAACCAATAAACACATATTTAAAAAATAATTTAGGGAACATATACATTTTAAAACCAATGAAAAATACTAAAATGAAATAGAAGACTAACATAGAGCTGAAAATATCCATGTGCATCACATGTAAAGTACTCACTTGTAAAATCTTTGAGGTGTGTGCGCATGTGCTTTTCTTATTGTGCATTATAGTCAAACAAGCTGGAATGTATTAGACAGGATTTTAAATGCCAGCTTATGAGGAAGCTAAGGATTTCTCAATTCATTTTCAGTCCCAAGGCCATGCAGCAGATTTGCAGGCAGGGCACGGTGACAAGGAGTATACATGGGGCTCGGACAAACTCCGGGGATGACAAATGTTGGGACCAAAGGCACACCCAACTGGAAGGTTGTCAACAACACTCCATCAGTCCTTATCGGCCTGAGTTCTCAGACTCCAGGACTTCCTCCCACAGCTGAGTCACTGCAGCAGCCCTGCTACTTGTCCTAACAGAGACACGTGTGTTTCTTCATGAAAGATATAATGTTCTCTCCCTCTAGGAGAGCCTCCAACTAAAGGCAATCCAGGCTTTGAGGGACAGCTGGGCCTTTGGTGGATGCCTCAGTCCTGACAGGCAAAGCCACTCCCAGGCCCTCCGTGTGCCCCCAGTGTGGTCTTGGGTATGGAGACTTTGTGACACATGTCTTGATCTTCAAAGACACTGGTGTCCTAGATCCTTTAAGAATTGTCTGTAAATATGAAAGGCAGGTAGAGGCAGGCCTTGTTCTCATTCTTCAGAAGCCCCTCGGCTGGAAGTCCCTCCTCTGTGGCATAACAACAGGTGTGCAGCCTTGCTCCTGCTCTCCCTTCTCTGCATGCAGCTGTCCTCAGCTCTCTGTGTTACTTTGCACCGTGTGGTGTTCAAGGTGTGTGAGCACAGCCCTCATCAGAGTCAACCATGAGCCCTTGATTTAGTGAGATAAAGTCTAAACAAAATGGTGATGGTGTAACTGTCCTTTCTTGCAGCTTTTGGGCCAATAATGTTTCAAGATCTTTCTTCAAGGATAATATGTGCCTCTGGATAGGAAGGTCCTTTATTCCCTTGCAATTCTTGTCTAACAAGACAGTCTTTTTCCAAACCTGCCAAGGTAAACAAAGTATTAGCAAGACTCAAGCTAAATGCACTCTGTAGTTACCAACAATCACCCAAGCCGGGTTCAGGAATCAAAGAGGCCCCCAGAGAATCAGTGGGATCCTGATAAGCTCCATTTCTCTGCATGTCTTGAACAAGTTGCTAATTTCCTAAGATTAAGAGAAAAAATCAAAATCACAATAAAAATGAGGGAGACATTTTATAAATTTATTAATTATTTAAAAAGGAAAGATATTCAGGTTGGTATTTGATTTTTCAGCTGCAACACAATGCAAAATAGCAATAAAGCAATATTTACAGTTCTAAGGTAAAAAAAGATTATAAATTATGTAATTATTCAAAAGGGCTCAGAAACAATTAACTTATTCCATAAAAATTACTCAAGGAGACACTTTATACAAATGAAAAATGAATTAGAATGAAGAACTTAACATAAAATTTAGAGAAGTGTGAGACTGAGCAAACAGTAAAACTTATAGCCCACTCTCTCAATGATGCGGTTATAAAGCTTAATGCAATGCTAAGCCCAATGTTTTGAACACAGATGTTTTAATATTGACAATGAATTTTTTTTATTGTTTAAAGTATTACAAATAGTAGTGTATAATAGTAGTATTACAAATAGTAGTATGTCTCCTTTTTTCCCCATTGACCTTCCCGGGCCTCCCCTACTCCCTGGCACATGCCCTCACCCCCCACCCCCAGTGTCTCGTATCCATTGGTTATGCTTATATGAATGCATACAAGTCCTTCGGTTGATCTCTTACTCTCCCCCATTGCCTTTCAACCTTCTCTGGCTTTGCCGCTGTAGTTTGACAGTCTGTTCAAGGAGCTCTGCCTCTGTATCTATTTTTGTTCTTAGAGTTTAT
>NW_006295821.1:634806-649026 GCF_000327345.1 Myotis davidii | reverse complement strand
TCCTGGTGATGCCTGTTTTTCTTTCATATGTGGGCTGTTTCTTTGTCTCCCCATGATCTCTCTTCTCAGGGTATCTGGTTATGTAGATCTCTCTCTCCTGCATTGATTTAAAGGCACAAAATATGACACAACAAGGCACAACACACAAGGCACTGAACACAAATGTATTCACAATACAGATAACCCAAAATAAAGGTGACCACCAGAGAAAAGAGAATTAGGGGATAAGAAAAGAAAAAAAGAAGTGCAAAAATTATATAGAGAAAAAGAAAAAAAGAGAGAAAATAAAGAGAATAAAAAAGAATGGGGGGAAAACTATTTATATGGGGAGAAAACTCCAATAGAACAACCACTAATCCCCAAAAATGCAAACACCCAGAGATGAATGCAAACTACAAACAACAACTAATAACAAGTGAGGAGAGGAAAAACAGAAGAAAAAAAAAACAATAACAAAAAAAAGGAGAAACAGCACAAAAAGAAACCAACCCAATCTAATCAACAATCAAGCAAACAACAATAGGACAGAGAGAAAGCAAGGCAAAACAAAATAAAACAAAAAAACCTAGGACAAAAGAAAACAAAAAAAAACACAATAACAACAACAACAAAAAGGGGAAGAGAGAAAAAAATTTGGATAGAGAAAAAAGAGAAGAGAGGTGTGTATGGACTTAAAGCAAGGGATCAGAAATTAGATATATAAGTAGGGTGAATTTTTAACAGCGGGTAAAAAGAAGAAATAGGGAAAATCTAAAGCAGGAATATGGTAAGAGAAACAGGACAACAAAAGGGGAAAATGAGGAAGAGAGTGAATAAAAAATAAAAATGTGCAGTAGTGAAGGTCAGTCACTTCCTCTACTCTTCTGTTTGGCTCGCCTGTTTCCTGTCAGGCTGTCAGGACAGTATTGAAGTTCCCTGTGTTCCACTGCTCCTCTGTGTTGTAAGCCACAGTCCTGATTTTCAAGCAGGCAGTATTTCTTTGTTTCTTAGACTCCTTTATTTGTTTTTACACAAGAGTCAATTTGTGATTCAACCCCTAGGTGGCAGTGTTTCTGGATTGACCTCCGGGGCTATAAGTCCTCTCTAGCCAGTATTTAGATTTTGTTTTCCCTCTAGCATTTAATACTTCTTTGGGAGAATGGACTGCCCAGGAGCTGGTTCTCTGATCGTTACTCCTCGCTCTGAACCCGAGGTTCCACAAAAACAACTTTCCCCTGCAGTCTCTTAGAGTGTCCCCAATTGGTGATCCTATATATTGCGTTTAGTAATCAAAAGCAAGGATTTAAAGAGAAAAAAAGAGCCAAAGTAAGTGCGTGAACTCGCGACTTTTACCCTCCGGCACTGCGCGGAACTCTGTGAAAGTCTCTGTGCACATCTTTTTTCCCCTGGCACTAAGCAGCCAGCACATTGGTAAAATTTCAGGCTGCCTTTTTGTGCCCAGTCCAGCTATGCGTTGATTTTTAGAGTTCCCTTCTGCCAGCAGCCCTGCGGATCCCCTTCCACATTCGAGGATCACGCTAGCCCCAGATTTTGTGGGGCGCAGACTTCCCCGGAACCTCTAGATCCCATTGGGCGTGTTTCTCTCTCCAGCTTGGATCGCAGACCTCACCTTACCCTAGGCGAAATCTGACCTTTCTGTGAGAAGGTGCAGAGCTCATCCAAGTCCGTGTATTTGCACTGCTTAAGATCCAGTGTTCCTGGGTTCGCAGCTGGTCCCTGGGTGTTGTGGTTGTAGAGTCCCGGGATGTATAGGCTTCTGATAACAGCCACTCTCCCCTTCAAGATGGCATAGTCTCCGTGGCATTGCTCCGGGAGAGATTTCAGCAGCAGTGGAGGCTGTCTGGTCAAAGGAGCCCCGTCTGGCAGTCCCCAACAGTGCCTTGGAGTATAGCTGTCCCTTACCCACAAATATACACTCCCCCTATGTCCACACACTCTCCTTTCCTTCTCTCACTCACACACTATTTTGCATTTTGCCTTCCCGTTGGCAGCCATCTTCTTCTCCATTGACAATGAAATTGGCTATAGTTTGGGATTTTTCTTTTTTTCCCTGTTGTTTTAGAGATTTATCAATTGAAGGATATTTTTCCCATTTCTATTTTAACAAGATTTTTATGAAGAATATTTTTATGAAGAATACTGGTTCTTATCAAATGCTTTTCTGAGAGTTTTGAGAAGGTCATATGCTTTTTCTCTTTTCGTCTGTAAGGGTGTTAAGTGACATGAATAGAATTTTTTAATGTTGAACCAACTTCAAGAAACCCCACCTGAATGGAACCTTGTATCTGGTATAGCTATGTTCACTTTGCTACTTTTTGTTTAGGATTGGAGCACTTGTCCACATGAGCAAAGTTGGTCTGTAATTTTCATAAAAGATGCTATTTTTTCATAAGTACCAAAGTGCTTGTTGATTCTATTCACATTTTTAAAATCTAAAGCACTTCCAAACTTGTGGTGTTCCTTTTCCTCAACACAGAAGTACCACTAGCATCTTTTACTCATCAGCCACAATACGGACATTTTTTCACTTACAAAAGGAGCAGGAGGCAAAAGGCAGAGGAAAAATTGGGAGTACCTAGACCCCTCAGCTGGAAACAAATAGGAGAAAGCAGAACTCTATTTTGTACCTCTTCTGGGAACCAAAAATCGGTTTGCAATAAATCAAATGATGTTCAAATTCCTTTCTAGAGTTTTCCACGAAGAACCCAAACTCCATGCATTGAAAATCATGCGCACTTTTCATTACAGTTGACTGGAGCATCAGGCTTGCCAACAATTGTAAACACTGCACTGGGAGATTCTGACCGGTAGCCGGTTCCATCCTCAGTTTCACACAGAGCGTCTGGGGAATCGTCTCTTTTCTGGGCTGGTCCAGATTTCTTATCTGCTCCATGCAGATCCTCTTGATCCTCCTGTGCTCCACACTAATCTTGTCTTAAGCTGGTCTGTGCAGGGATATTGCTTCCCTGTGTCAGGGACCTTGTTGCTATCTGCATAAAATTCTTGGCCTCTCCATCGACAATTACTCCAAGTTCACATGAAGTACCACATCTCTATCAATTACTAAAGAGGCTTTCCCCTCCTCTAATCAGTTCTGCAAAGCAGAAATGCTGCTTTAAATTGGGAGGCTCCACAGCATTCTCTTTCTCTTTGAGCCCCTCTATGTTTTCTGGTCAAAGGTCAATGTGCGATGATGATGAAGATGACATGGTGATGACAACGATAAGAAGTTAACATTTACCTAATCTCATTACGTGCTGGACACCATATACGAATAATCACTCACTTTCACAGGCCAATGAGAGCTCATTTTACAGATGAGGACACTAAGCTCCTACAGCTCCTGGAGGGAAAAATTTGCCTGAACCAAAGTGACACGCCACAACTCTTCTCGCCCGACACTCATATGTGTCTTCTGGGCTACAGTAGCCAAGGGCCTCGCTTCTGAGTCATTTCATACCCACCATGGCTCCAGGTAGCAGTGAGGAGGTGCTGGTACGGATGACTCATGTGACTGCAAGACTGGCCGACACTGCAGGGGAAGGTCACACGGTTGAAGCCTGGTGCAAGTTGCCTGGCCTCCTCCCAGCAACACTGTCCCCGAAGCTGCCCCTTCAACCAAGGCACTTCCTGGGAAGGACCCTGCAGTGGCTCTCAACAGGTGACCTTCTGGCAGCTCGCCCTGGAGGAACTGGGGACAGTACCCCAAACTACCCACCACAGGAGCTGAAGGCTGAAAACCACTGGGTTACAGGAAAGAAGCATGGATAGCCATGTGCACTAGGTGTCTGTAATTTGGGTGTTCATAACTTTATAAATTTTCTTAATAACAAGTGGTAAAAATGCACATTACATTTAACATAGCAAGCAATAAAACTAGAAGTGTTCCCCTGGCAAGTGGGTCTGTGAGCAGTTTATGCAGGTTGAAATGGCAGACCATCCTCTGCTGCCATCTCACGCTATCTGCTCTGCCGGGCCCCTCACAGCACCAATGACGCCTGCCAATTAGCAGTAAGCCTATCCCTAGCGAGCCCAGGATGGGGCTGTGATCACGTCCGGCTAAGATCAAGGATTAGCAAGCCAGCGTGGCCCCCGATTGCAGAAGCTACTTAAGTCCGCGGCCAACCAGCTCGGTAGTTGCATTATTTTTCTGGCTAAATGGGGAGAGCAAGCTCTGGCTGTCTGGAGAAGCTTACACTTACCTTTCTCCTCTGTCAGTTACAGCAACAAAAAATGAGCATTCGTGTTATCATGCTGCGGATCACACACCGGCAAGTCAGCATTCACATCCTAACACTCTTACTGTCCATCCACTGCCTTCCATCTCTTATCACCCTCCCCAGAAGGCTGGGTATTTCTCTAGGCAATGCCAACATTGTCCTGAATGGACACCTGCTTGAAAATAGACTGAAAGGCAATGGCTTCCTTCCCTTTTCTTCCACCTGGAGCTGATTCTAAACAACTTCAGGCCTGCCCCTGTTTACGACCATTACTAGAGTTCAGGTGAGAAATATATCATTGAGGCTTTAACCAGCAGTACCCAGAGAGGAGGCAAGGTTTGTGTTTATGCTGAAAGCCAAGGTTGGTGCTTCTTTCATCCCAGATCAAGGGACAAGGTGGGCAGTGGGGAGACATTCTCCCAGGCTCCCAGTGGATCTTGTTGCATAATCTAGGGGCCAGGAAGAAAATAAATGGACCTATCAGGAAATGGCTCAGGTAAATCTTCTGTATTCACCTGCCTTTAAATGCTCAGAAAGGCAGGTCAAAGAACAGTGGAGGAGGCAAACTATCCTTACCGCTGCCTGACCCTCAGCCTGCTCTCTCCTACTCTGTCTGCCATGAAGGAGGAGTAAGTGCACCCTACCTGTAGCCAGATAGTTATGAGCTTGAGCATCTTCTGGTTTTGCTTTACCTAAGTGGGAAACCTGTGTGTTGATTTTTCTAAATTTCCCCCATATTTGATTTCTAAAAGACTCAAAAGGAAATGCATATCCTTGTGTAGCTCTCCTTGGCTCCCAGACCATTCATTTAACTAGACTCTATCGAGCACCTACTATGTGCAAGGCATGAAGAATGGGGCTAAGAACATACAAGCGAGGGAAATGGAGTCATCTTGAGTTGATTAAAACTCTGGTTCCTAAGAGTCATACCTTTTTACTGACCTCTGTGAGCCCACAGGGTCCAGCACAATGTTAGGACACACCTGCAAACGAAGGCAATAATGGGCAAAGGGCCATCTGAACAAGTCCAGATGCATGAACACTTTCACCACAACTTGCAGTCAGACCAACATTCTCATCCTAACACTCTTAATGTCCATCCACTACTTTCCCTTAAAGACTACATAAATGGCAAAATAAAGATGAAATCATTGCAGGATCTATTGATGTTGTCCTGTGATGACAGTGAGGAAGTTTCCTGCTCAAAATTTGCATATAATTGTTACATCAGCTGATATGTATCAATAATCAAATGAATAATGGCATTAGAGTAGCACACAGAATAGTTTCACTGCCTCAAAATCCCCTGTGCTCTATTTATTCCCCCAACTCAACCCCTGAAAACCACTGCTTTTTTCATTGTTTCTGTAGCTTTACCTTTTCAGAATGTCATATAGTTGGAATCACATAGTCTGTAGCCTTTTGAGATTGTTTTCTTTCACTTAGTAATATGCACTGAAGTTTCTTCCATGTTTTTTCATGTCTTGATAGTGCATTTCTGTTCAGCACTAAATAATGTTACACTGTTTGATGTGCCAGTTTGTTTATCCATTCACCCACCAAGTTTTCAAGCCAGCTCTTTGCAGTACTGAAGAGGAATACAGAAAGCATCAGTGAGAGGAAGGGAGAATTATTGGGACCACCCTAGAAACTGATCATTACAGTGTGGTTCCCCCTGATTCACATCATCCTACGAAATATACTCATTCATTTTCTTCTAAAGTCCAGATTGTCATCATCTAAAGATATGGATGGCAGCTCTTATGTGTAGTTCCTTAAGTATACCACCTGAGTACAGCTCCTCTTGATCTGAAGACCTTCAAAATAAACAGGTAGTTATCTGTTTCCTACACACACACACACACACAGCATACAATGGTGGGTAAGGCGTAGCATAACTGCTTTAGACCTTCCTGTTCATTTTGAATTAATTTTTGTATAAGCTATGAGGTATGTGTCAGAGACAACACACAAAGCGCCCATGACACACACAGCCCACATTGAGTCTCTGATAACATGGCGGGGACCAGGAAAGATGTAAACCACACACACACAAAAGTTACTTTACACTTAGTTAGCCCTCTCTAAGCTCAGCCTCAGAAACCAGAGGCACTGAGCAGCCTACCACCTGGCACTGACCAGGGATTGTTTCCCAAGCACATGCTGTCAGGGTCAGCTCACAGGTCTGTTGCAGAGTTAGCCTTTCCTTTGAGTTGAACTTTGCACAAAAGGAAGATATGGCAAAGATAGCAGTAGCTTGAGAACTTCAAATCCAAGAGTCACATGGTTCTCATAGTACTTACCCTTCTCCCCATAACTCACCAAGACTTGGGCAGCCCCAGAGAGAGCCCCTCGGGCAGAGAGAAGAGTTCTCCCAAGAAAGGGAGGAGAGACACCCAAGGACGACTGAATGAGAAAATCTGCTTCCAAGGACTGGAAAACAAAAGGTAAAGTTAATACAGCGTAATGATAGTGCAATTTCCAAATATTATGTAAGAGGCCGCCTCGACACAAATATTTTTGAATTTCTAATGGAAAAATGGCATTTCTTTTATTTATTTTTTATGTATTTTTGCATGGTAACAAATAGTTCTAGTGATAATTAGCATCTTTGTATATTTATTGAAAACCAACACTAAATCTGTATATTTACAGAAAAATGCCTTAGACATAGATAATAGCACAATTCCATGTTTGTGAATTGACAGTTTCCTCTAAACATAGAGTAGAAATTCAGCAATTATCACTACAGCTGTTTGTTAAAGTTTGACAATAGATAAATAATGACTAGAAATCAATCTTTTCATTAAAATTCAAGAAACAAAAAGATATCTAAAGGAATTTTATTATTCCTTTAACAAATCCAGGCCAGTCTTTAGAAAGTTCCTATACTAGTACATATATTTTGATGTCGTTTCTATTTTTTGTAGACCCAAATAGTCTTTTTCTTTTCACAGATGTGCATCGTGTTGGTGTCAGGAGAGAGGTGGTGCCTGTCCTACTACCTTTCTTAACTCAAATTCCCATCTTTTTTTTTTCATTTACTGAAGGCTTAGGCTGCATACACACACACACACACACACACTCACACAAAATCACACACACAGATGGTGCTTGAACCAAAGTGCTTACACTGCTTATTCCCTCCACTGACTGGACCAACATATGTGTTTGTTCTTGTCTATACGGTCCTCAAAATCGCCCCCTCCCAAGAAAACCCTACTGGTTTATGTTTTAAATGTTAATTCATTGAAAATATTGAGTTAGATATTATCTGTACCTGAGAGTTAATTGTGTTGTAGGCTTTTATTACAAAGATAAGTGAGGAATCACAATCAAAGCAAAGATGGATGAGCATGAGCCACATTTTATTCAGGTGTAGAAGGGGAAGAACCCTACTCTCAGGCAGAAAATGCAGGAAACCCCCATTTTTCAGAATAGACAAGGTGTCTGTGTCGATGCCTGGCCTTCTTATCACCAGAGCCACTGAAACAGAGAACAATGGGTCAGCACACCGAATGGTGGCGGAGAAAGATCTTCGTCAGTAAGATTCTCTACAGGGTTTGTATCTGATTTTCAATTTATACAATGTGGGCAAAAAAGAGGTTGGGTCTAAGTCAATCTCTCTCTAAGAATTCAGGGCCGTCCTGACTGGTTTGGCTCACTGGATAGACCGTTGGCCTGTGGACTGAAAGGTCCTAGATTCGATTCTGGTCAAGGGCACATACCTTGGTTGCAGGCCCATCCCCAGTGGGGGCTGTGCAGGAGGCAGCTGATCAATGTTTCTCTCCCATCAATGTTTCTAACTCTCTATCCCCCTCCCTTCCTCTCTGTAAAAAATCAATAAAATATATATATATATTTTTAAAAAAGAATTCAGGGCCAATGGAAGCCCCTTTCTCCATGATTTCTGGCATTTCTTTTTCATTTTCCTCATCTCCATAATATCTGTACACATGCACATGTCTTGGGATGATGATATTGTGGTGAGCAATAATGCAATTACTCATGCTGGAAGAACAGGATAATTACCATCACAGAAGCCCACATAGTCTACAGATCTTCAATTTTGAACTTTCCTTAAGAGATATAGTATTTTCCATTTTGGAGCTGGAGACATTTTCTTTCTCTTTTCCCTTTTATCCTTCTTAAATAGTCCATATTTTGGATGAACAACAGTGAGAGTGCTACCTCCCATAAGGAAAAGGGCAATTATTTAGAAACTAGAGGCCCGGTGCACAGATTTGTGCACCAGTGGGGTCCCTTGGCCTGGCCTGCAGGGATCATGCTGAAACCAGCTTTCCGACATCGCCTGAGGGGTCCCAGATTGCAAGAGGGTGGTTCTCAGATGATGTACCCCGGAATTCAGCTCCCTCCTCTCTGGTTCCAGGTGCATCACCCAAGAACCACAGTTGCCAAGTCACCGCAGCTCGGCAGCTCCTGCTTTGAGCATCTGCACATGGTGGTCAGTATGCATCATAGCTACTGGTCAGAGCATCTGCCGCCTGGTGGTCATTGCATGTCATAGCTACCAGTCGGATGGTTGAACAGTCGCTTAGGCTTTTATATATATAGATTATACAAGCAAAGGCAGGTGTGACTAGAAGCACAGTGAGTCACTCCTTTCATCAGATGAATTATCTTCACCATTCACTATGGCAATGTTCCCATAAAGAGACGGTTGTCAAAGCCAACTCACCATCCTTTGTAGAGACTCTTGACAGACTTCAGGTGGGGACTGCACTGTGAGAAGTTCAGTCATCTCAATGGGCAGCACCCAGGCTGTAGTTCAGAGAATGAAGCAGAGTGTGGAATGTGAGGGTCTTCCTGCCGTGATCATTATGTCAGGTGAGCCAGCCAGGATGCCAGGAAAATGTCAGTGGTATAGCCAAGTTGTATCTGTCTAGAAAATGAGTCCTGTTTTGGTCAAAAGTCTTGGTGGAAAAAGAAAACAAACAAAAAAAACACCTTGAATTTATTTCAGTGAAAGTTTCCATGCTAGAACATACGCAGGGATGGACCTGTTTCAATTGCCTGCCCAATAGACAAACATCAACTCAACGATTTATGAGTGTCTTTTCTGTTCCAGGCTGGATGTTGGAAATCATATGACAGGTATGACATGTCTGCCTTGAGAGGCCCATCATCAGCAGTTTATAGAAATGGATTTCTTTTTAAGTCATTCATGCATTCAACATCATCCCTGAACTTGCCTCTCTGACTCTGCCCTTGATGACAGCACCCTAGTGTCCCAATTCCTGGGCCATAGGACTTTAAATGTGAGCAAAAGTAATCCAGTTCAAAATGGGTTAAGAAAGAACCGTAATACACTGGCTCATGTAATCACAAAGCCCAACTGTAGGCCTGCGTGGATCCAAGTGTTCAAACAATGCCGACCTCTGTGGCTATCCCCTCTCTGCTTTCATCTGCGTTGGTGTCGTTCTCAGGCAGGCTGCCCCATGCCGTGGTGAGGATCATCACCAGCATTTCCTGGATTAAAACCCACTAGATTCGCAGTTTATTGGGTTCCATAACTTCTCAGAGAAGTAGTATGCCTCACTTACTCTTATACAGTCCAGGAAAAATATGTACATGTATGCATATGTGCATATCACATAACACATAAATGGAGAGAGTGAGTGGGAGAAGGATCAAGCAGATGTGGCAGAATGTCATTCGGTCTAGGTCAGTGGTTGGCAAACCATGGCTCGCGAGCCACATGCGGCTCTTTGGCCCCTTGAGTGTGGCTCTTCCACAAAATACCACGTGCGGGTGTGCATGTACAGTGTGATTGAAACTTTCTGGCCCATGCGCAGAAGTCGGTTTTTGGAAAGGCGATAGATGAGACAAGTATACAAGATGAGTATGGATGGGAGAGTTAGAAGGGGTTGACCTCAGCGAACGTACCTCAATCAGATTGAGGACGTTTTTAGCAAAGGCCAACTTAGGAGTACCCTAATTAAGTTAATAACAATGTACCTACCTATATAGTTTAAGTTTAAAAAATTGGGCTCGCAAAAGAAATTTCAATCGTTGTACTGTTGATATTTGGCTCTGTTGACTAATGAGTTTGCCGACCACTGGTCTAGGTGAAGCCCTTTAGGACTTACTTGTATGCCTCTTGCAAATAAATTTTCGGTGAGACTGGAGTGAAGATTTTAAGCTTTCTTGTCGGTTCCAATAGCGCCACAGCAAGGCTCATGGGCAGCCTGGAGTCTTGGGCCCCTCCTGGGTCAGTTGTGGCCACCAAGGTGTGCATGGCTCATGGGGAGACCCATGCATCAGGCAGTGAAAGGGGGTGGCTTTTCAGAAGGATATTGGAGTTCTGTTGCCAAAATGAGGAAACATAGATGCTGACCATGAGCTAAAAACAGAAGTTCTACGACACCTTTCCCCTGAAATTCTACCCCAGGGGCCTGCCGTTCCTTCATTTTTTCTGGTTTGCTAAGCAAAAGCCAACAGACCATGATTATCAGAAATAAAAAATAATAATAAATCTACAATTCCAACCCCAAAATCATGGCATTAATGAAAATCTGTGATTCCAAAAACGTGTTTCACACCAGTGATGGGACCTCATCATAGAAAGAAGTGATATCAGCTTATACAACTTAGTCATATTATTTTCAAAGAAAACCTTCTTTCTATTTACAAAAAATACTTATTTTTCTTTAAAAAGAAAAGTAAGCCTAGTCAATGGGGTTGTTTTTATCAAAATGTTCAGTTACATATAGTAATTGTAATTAGGCACTAAAATCCAGCCCAGACCTACCTTTAAAGAGGAACTTGAATATGTCAGAAAACATCAAACCCATGTAGAAATCTGACATTAGAATCTTCCTCAGTCCCTTAGGGGGTATTGTTCGTAATAACACCGGGTAAGTCAGAGAAACCCCTTGGAGCCCAAAGAAAATCTCTAAAATAAAGCAAGGTAGAAATACAACATTTTATACAATTTTATAAAGCAGAAAAACAACCATGACTCCAGGCAGTAGTTTCTACATATTTATATTTGGATTGTTGTACCTTTAATGTAATGCTATTTTCTGCCTTTCAGGTGCTTAGGCGATGGTAACATTTTAACACTGCTCTGGAATAAGTGCTTTTTGTGAGAAGTTCGTCCTCTGGGTTCAAACAGACTGCATGTCCCGGTAAAATTTTATTTTGCAATTATTATACTTTTTTTTTTCAGTCTTCTTCATGCCACAAGATATGTGAAGCCCAAAATATTTATGTTCCTGATTGTCAGTCTTTCCTCCTTAGAGATGTTGAAGTGAAAACAAAATAGACAACTTATTTTGTTGAATCAATACAGGCGTATTATCACAGCAAGATTATAATTCAGATGCACAATACCTGCATTTTCAGAGCACAGCAAGGAAGCCGGTAGGTGCTCAGAGGCACAGCAGGTAACTAATATCAATAAAGTAGCCCAGATTTGTGTTCCAACAACAGAGTAGGGGTCAAACTTCAACCTGCAAAAGTGATGAAAAGCAGAGTTAAAGCCAAAGTCCTCCCCTAAACCCACCTCTCAGCTTGGGGATAAACTGCCCCATGGGATGTGTCCCTGCACCACCTCCTAGTGCCCGAGGCTTCCCCACAGAAAAACCAGCATTCATTAGGGTCAGAGGCCAATCCATCCACTATGACCAACTCTCAGTCCGAAGCAGGGACAGGCAACCAGGCCCAGGCACCAATTAAACAGCTTCAGGTGACCTTGGTCTAAGATGCCATTTCTCTCTGCAGTTTACACGTGTTTAATTTTATATTTAGGGCATCATGACACTATTTTCAAATGAGTCATTGCAATATTTCCTAAGAAGAAGCAGTCTTGGTGTGTGGGCCTGTGCTCAGTGCCAGGGCTGAGCCTCAAATGCACTGGCCATCCATCATCCACCAGTGGCACATGAGTCAGGGGCAGCGTCTCTTCCTGGGCCTGTGAGCCACAGGGAGATGCCTCCACACCATCAAGTCAGCCTGTGAGGCCCCACAGCTGGTGCTTCGGTTGTGCCCTGGGACAGAGCCTGAACCACGGACATGATCACTGTCCTGATCGCCCAGGTGGCAGTCCACTGGGCGTGGTGAAGGCAGGGCGATCACCCCAAGGGAAATTCTGGCCAGATAGGGAAATGTGGGGCCAATGCAGCCCAGGCCTCCAGCTGCACGTCAAGGGACCAACAGGTTCAGGAACCTTGAAACCCCCCATTCTCACCACCTTCATCCAGGGACCACCTTGAAGTCCAGAAGGTTCGGTGTTATGTGTGGGCCACAGCCCCAGGCTTCCCTTCTGCTCCATACCTGAAACCTCAGGATCTGTCACAAGTCCTGTCTTACTTTGTCTGTCCCTGAACTGCGCCTCCCTGGGCTTCCTCGCCTCCTGGAAACCCATATCCGTGCAGTACCTGCTTACACACCACCAAGGAAGGAGGGAGGGAAGGAGGGAAGGAGGGAAGGAGGGCTCTGCGGCCTCCACGCTGCATCCCCGCCCTGCTGCACCAAGGAATGAGGGAAGGAGGGAAAGAAGGAAGGAAGGAAGGACAGAAGGGAGGAGGGAAGGACAGAAGGGAGGAGGGAAGGAGGGAAGGTGCAGTACCTGCTTACACACCACCAAGGAAGGAGGGAAGGAAGGAAGGAGGGAGGGAAGGAGGGAAGGAGGGCTCTGCGGCCTCCACGCTGCAGCCACCCACACATGCTTATGCTCCTAGGGTGGCGCCTGCACTCCCCTCCCTGCCCACACTAGACCCCAAGCACCTCTCCAACTCCAACCTACTTCTCAACACCCCTCACCAGCCCTGGGATCTGCACCTGGTCCTGTTTCCACCCACCCAGTTTCCAGGCACCTCCTTCTCTCACATCTGCTGCCAAGGCCTTGAGTCTCTGCCAAGCCCCCTGTTCTGACACTTGCTCACTGTCACCCCTCAATGTGAGCTCAGTCAGGTCTGATCTCAGAGAACCTTCTAGACCCGTGGTTCTCAACCTGTGGGTCGCGGCCCCTTTGGGGATCGAACGACCCTTTCACAGGGGTTGCCTAAGACCATCGGAAAACACATATATAATCACATATTGTTTTTGTGATTAACCACTATGCTTTAATTATGTCCAATTTGTAACAATGAAATTGGGGGGTCACCACAACATGTGGAACTGTACTAAAGGGTCGCGGCATTAGGAAGGTTGAGAACCACTGCTCTAGATGGTGCCTGGTACTGGCATTGAACCACTCCTGGGCAATTTCCCCTCAATGTATGTATCCAGATACATATATTTTATTTCCCAACTGGGTTCCAACTCCTCTAGAGCAATGTTCTTTCTGCTGCTTCAGTTAAAATTCCTCACGAGACCTCAACTGTGCTGGGCAGAATAGACAAATGCTCTTTATGTGAATGGATACTTTTTTTTTACCCAAAGACAGGAAAGCGGGTCTTTATTGAAGCCTTAGAGACAATTCTCTACCATATTGCTGTCTATGAAAAGATACAAAACAGCAGCAGATGGCGGAGGCTGTATTTATACAACATGCAGACTTTGGGTTACTTTAACGAGCTGTTTTTTTGACATTTCTCATCTTCACCACACAGCTCTTTGACCCCGGGTGAGTGGGAGGCTCCTGGTGGAGGAGCCTCCTGCAGAGCGGCCCTGGGTCCGGCTCCGGGAGCCCAAACATCGGCTCAGAGGCAGAGCTGCTTGTGTTCCATGATGTAACTTCAGGGCGGAAGGGAGTCCCCATCGAAAATCCCCAGTCCTGGAGAAACTAAGATGGCGGCATAGGTAAACACCGGGAAATTGCTGCCTCCCACAACAATTGAAAAATACAACAAAAAGACAAAACGGACATCATCCAGAACTACAGGAAGGCTGGCTGAGTGTAAATTCTACAACTAGAAGGAAAGAAAAGCACACTTAGAGCCAGAGGAGCTGCGGAAGTAAAGTGCAGAGGTATGGAGGCTCGCGCACGAGGAAAGGGGCTGGCACCTGAGGACGCGGCTGTCTTTTTGAATCC
>NW_006295821.1:591132-633066 GCF_000327345.1 Myotis davidii | reverse complement strand
AGGGGGAATGATCAACCAAAGGACTTACATGCAAGCATATAGGCCTAACCAATGGACACGGACAACGGGGGGGTGAGGGCATGGGAGGGGTAGAGGGTAACGTGGGGACAAGTACACATATGTAATATCTTAATCAATAAAAAATATATTTTAAAAAATCATAAAATAAAATAAAATAAAATAAAATAAAACCCCCAGTCCCTCCCACCCAGCGGATCACACACCTCCCCCAGGGCATCCACTGACTTTTAGAGGTTTTTCTCTTTAAAAACTTCTCTTTGAAATGCAAGCTCCCGTAAGAGCTGAAAGATCTTAGGTTGTTTGGAACAAGGGCCTGGCAGGCAGGGAACAGAGCTGGACTGGGGTGAGTTATGTGTAAAGGAAGGGGGCCCTGATACATGGACTCAGCCTGACAGAGACAGACATCAGGGGTGACATCAAGCCTTCCACTGGCTCCGGGAGTGAGGGAGTGAGGGGGAGAGACGGGGCTCCTCTCTGACGAGGAGGTGAAGGAGCCCCATGGACACACACAGTGCACAGGCCCAGGAGACCGCTGGGGAAAGGGGAGGGGCTGTGGGCTTACACAGCCGCTTGAGAGACATATGGTGGTCCATGTACCACCAACGGGGGGAAGGGGCACCAGGAAAACCGCTGCTGCTGAATGGCTGGGAAAAGATGCACAAACTAAATTACATGTTAAGGCAGGTGCTTTTTAAGTAAGTCACAAATTAAAGGAGTAAAGGACACATAGTAGGGATGAATGTTTCATTTTATACACAGCTGAGCAGGCACCTCACTGATATCTTTACCTTCCCATCCCCTCTTCAACCTCATAAATATCACAGAAGGACCATAACCCTAGGACTCAGACATTAATATTAACATAGACAACATACACACGTAATATGTAACCTGTATGTATAAAATAATGTTTCCATAACACATCACGTACATACATGATTCACACACTCATATAACAGGACCAGGTACTATGTATAATGTACAAATATAACATGCATAGTATACATGTGTGATATGTATTATATATACCTCTAAGTAACATGTGTTCATAGTATATCATGTGCACATACAGTGCATAACACATGTGAATGTAACAAACAGCATTATAATATATATAAACATTATATACACTACACAATGTACATGGGCAATATACATAATGTACACATAAAATAACTATATCCCTAATGCGCACATATAACACATACATGCAACATGCGTAGACGTGTATAGCACAAATATAACATATATGATGCAAATATGTGAGAATATATAAGATAAAATAGCATACATACATATGATACATAGTGTACAGGCATAACATGCACACAGCGTAATGTACATACCTTTTGGCATTTCGTTGTTATACGCACATGCAAAACATTGAGGCTGCTCCCCGGACCACCTGGGACCAGCTACCCTGGCACACATACCTCCTGGCCCTGCTCATATGAGCTTCACTGAGTGGTGCACCCCCTCACCCCCTCATCCCACCCCCACCTCCAAACCTTCCTTGGGTCATTGTCCTGTGCCACTCAGTTTCCCAAGAGCCTGCCCTCCACCCCCGAGGGCCCCTCCCACACATGCTAGGGTGCCCGTCTTTTCTTTTGGAAACCACAAAGCCTTCTGTGGGAAGTTGAAGCAGGGCACTTACAGTCCCACCATCATTAATGAATTACTCCTGTTAGCACTTGCAGCAAGTGTTCTGTATTGTGGCCAGGGAACATAATAAGTGTGCCGAAAAGGAAAATAGTTTTAATTAAAGCTGCTAAGAACAGGGCCAAGAAAACCGAAGCTGGAATAGGGTATGGGCTGAAGGCTTGCAGCCCACCTGCCTTCTGCCTCCCAGTCGGGGCGAATTGGTGTGGGGGCCCAGAGGACTTCTCGGTGGATGGGGGCTTAGGACCGCCGCAAAGCTGGACGGGAGGGGAGGGGCCATGCTCTCTCCTCCCTCCTGAGGCCCTGTAAAAGGGGTCAGAGAATAAGGCTCCATTATTGTGAATGTTTTTGTTCTCAATTTACTGCCAAAGGATGTCTCATCCTCTCTCCCTATTTCCCTCTTCAGTGCCTGAGTAAAAGGTGTGTTCTTAGCTGCTTGATTTCTGTTTCCTGAGCATTTCAGCAAAACCGTTCCCTGTTGGCACACCCACCGTGAGAAAATAACATTCTGAGTGCAAGTTCTCTCTCCTGCTCTTAAATCCTAGAGTCCCCTGGAGAGAGAGGGGCGTGCACTGCAGGTGGCATTCAGGACCATAGGGACCCCAGGAAATCCTTGGTAGAGCCTGAAAGCTATGAACAGGCTTCCAGGCCTCTATGAAAGGCACGGGGGAGGGGGAATATTTATCAACATCAATCAATCACTTGCATTAGGCATTAACTAACGAGGCAATCAGGGGGAGTAAGGGAAAGGGGCCCTTTGGCGGTAGGATCAACCCTTCCGCGCTGAACGAGGAAGACATTGGTGTCCTGCTCATTGTGGCCCTAAGAGCCCCCTAAAAAGTCAGCACCGCCCGGTGAGCTAGTTCCAACAGAGCGCTGCACAGCCCTTGTGTTCAAGATTCACTGAAAGCTAAAGTTCCACCGAAAACGTGTTTGATCTGGCTCATCAGATTCCAGGCTGCCTCTGGTGATTTTAGTTGCTCTAATTTAATTAACTTTAAAACACCCAAAGCATATTGGGAAAATACAGTCCCTGGTCACATCTACAAGATTGTTAGCAACCTACCCAATTACAGGAGGGGGTCCCGACCCCTCGCACCTGGTAATTAAAATTGCTAATCACCAGCAATTATCTGGCTCAGCTTTGGAGGCAGGAGAAACAGTCTGACCCTTTGCCCAACCGCAGGAACAATGTTTGCTGTCCATCGCCGGGCGCTTAGCAAAGCTGTCCGGCCCCTGCCTATTAAGTGCCACTAATAGGAAATCAACAAAAGAGCCGCGACATCTGCGGGGACGTCACGGCCCCAGGTCTGAGCACACAGGTGCTGGTGTGAGGCTGCCAAAGAACTCGCCCCGAGCAGGAAAATTTACCAATAATTAAGCGCCTGTGCTCGCTGCAAAGTTGGCAGCTTGCACCCAGCAGCCGGCCTCCCAGCCCGTGATGAGGGCCTCACCCTCCTCGGGGAGTGAAACAAGAGGCGGCCTTTTGTCACCGAGGGCTGCCTGGTCAAAGGCATGGACGGGGATTTTTTTTTTTTTTATCTTCTTTTCTTTTTAATGAATCTTCTCCGTCCTTGAGCCGAAATGAAAGATGTTGTGTAGCCTGTTCTGCTGGGAGGCTGGGCTTTTCAGCCATCATTCGCAGAAGACGGATGTTGTATTTTCAAGTGCTGGATTGTTGAAGGGGCACACACACGAGACTGGCTGTGATCTGCTAGTGGGACGAGGTTCTGAACTGACTTTGGCTCCTAAAAGGGGACTTCCAGAAGCTTCAGGGGGGGTCAGCACCCCAGCACCAGGCTTCTGAAGTCCCCGCCTCTTCATCCTAATGCCATCTTCTGAAAGAACTCTTCCTCACCCCATTCAGCAAGTTCACACGCACACTGCGCGCTCCTCCTTGTCATCTAAGGAGGACATGGTCCCAGAGAAAACCATGTAGTATCACCAAGGCCACTTGTAGAAGAAATCGTGCTCTTGGTTCTGAGGTGGGCAGCTGGAACATGCTGGAACTCTGGCTTTGAGCCCTTGTGCACTAAGAAATAAACAGCTAAAAACGGTTCCCTTTTTCTTAGAGCCAAGATGCTTGGTCTCAATGCCATGGAAAGGAGTGTCACATGTGGCCTGAAATCAGGGCTTAAGAGTCAGCTGTCAGAGAGGCTCCCACCTGAAGACGTCATCTCCCACACCCCGTCCTCCTTCCTGCATTGCACACATGCAAACCATTCCAGGGTGTCTAGAAAAAGAAATATCGGATGCTAGCGGCCGAAATCTTCATCCCAAAGCCTCTAGCCGCCCCCTCCAAGACATTGCCCTTTCAATGGACAACTTACCCAGTGTATCCCCAACCACATGTCACGTGGCCTTCTGATTTCTAAATGGCACCACTGTCCTTCCAATGACAGAGCGTGGGCACCTTAGGACCCCACTTACCCCTCCATCATCCTTTGTCCCCTTACCTACAAAGGTTTCTTTTTAAGTTGTGTAGATTTAGTTTCCATGATACATTCCATCTGTTAAACCATTTCTCTCTAGTCCTATGACTTCCTTCCCGGCTAGTCCTGATCTCTCCCAGGCTTCACGATGGTCTCTCCCAACTGACCTGGGGGATTCATGGGGTCTCCCCGATTGAAGACGCCCCTGCCAAGAGGCTAAATTCTAAACTCCTTGGTGTCTGGGACCTTTGAACTCAGGAGTCCTTTCTCTATCCCAATTGCCGGTCACTGTAGGGAGCTGGTGAGGCCAGGACCCCAGGTCCTCAGCCATGTATCCGAAGATGCCCACAACTCAAGGACCCAATGCCTCAGATCTGCTTACCTCAAAGAAGACCACGCCCTTAGCTGCGCACCTGCACTTCACAGGGAGGACAAGCCAGATAGAGAAACAGTCACGTCGATGTTCAGGCAGCACCAGCAATGCCCGGTGCGCACAAGGGAACGGCTGCTGAAAAACTCCCAGAGGCACGCAGGGCAGCTGCCCAAGACCCACGGCAGCATGGTCTTCTCCCGGCTGGCTTCCTCTGCCTTTGTAGAGCTACGGACCTCTGGCAAGTTGCTTCACCTCTCTGCAGCGTGGTTTTATCCTCATCTGTAAAATCCTTTTGCAGGATTATTGTGGAAATTAGAAATAATACATGTAAAGGAAATAACACAGTGCCTTGCTCTTCAAATGTGTTCAGTAAATGGTGGTTGTGGGCATATATCGGCTGGCCAAATAGTTCCCAGCCCAGTGGGTCCTCTGTAGCTACCAACCCCGGTGAGTATGTGCGGGAGTGGGGGTGGAGACAAAATGATAACTATATCTATACCTGAGATGGTTAATTTTATGTGTCAACTTGACTGGGCTAAGGGATGCCAAAACTGCTTTTAACGTTATTTCTATGAGGCTGTCTCTGGAGGAAATGGGCATTTGAATCCGTAGACTGAGCAAAGAAGATCGACCTCACCAACGCGGTGGGCATCATCCAGTTTGTTGAGGGCTTGAATAGAACACTAAGGCGGAGGGAGGAAAATTTGCTCCCTGCTTGCACTGGGACACCCATTGTCTCCTGCCCGCTGACATGGGTGCTCCTGGTTCTCGGACATTTTGACTCCGACTGGGATTACATCATTGGCCCCTGGTTCCCGGGCCTCCAAGTTTGAACCGGAGCCAAACCACTGGCTTCCCCGGAAGAGGGGCCAGACTGGGCTCAGACCCACCGTGTACAGAAAAGAAGCTCGGGGGTGCTCCAGTGAGCGAGCTGCCGCGGGTGGCTCAGCCTCACATTGCGGATCCTGAAAGATAATAAACCGATGTTAAAGGACCACTGATGCCTCTCTTGACAGGCTCTAAAAGGAGCTCAGTGACCTTGTCTAATTAGCCATGTAATAACCCAGAACTAAAATAGCTTCTTCCCACAGACTGGGTCTCAGCACCATTCTCTTCCCCTGCCCGTGACAGAGATGCTGGGAAGAAATCAAACGCCTCTGGCCCTTGAACAAATGGCTCAAGAAAAAAACTAAAATGCCTCCAACTTCTGATTAAGAAGACACATGTGAAAGTCTGGCCCCGCTGTCCCTGATGTGCATCTCTCGCATCCTGACTTAGATTTTTCTATCAGGCCATCAACAAATGTGCTTTTTCTTTCTGGGGGGAGATTTGACACTACTTCCTCGGGGACACAATGGACCACGGGTTTAATGTCAAAGCAGGAGTTTCCTACCCATCAGTCCACTGGATCCGCAGGCCTGCATATTTTCTGGAGAGTCGCTGTAATGGCATCACAATCACAATCCCGTGACTTGGTAATCCAAGCTTTTTCATTGTGGTAAACACACACACACACACACACACCACAAAATGTACCCTCTTAACTGTTTTGAAGTGTACATTCCACTACACACACCATTGTGTATCAGATTTCTAGAACTTTTTCATCCTGTAAATCCAAAACTCTGCACTCCTTGCTCATCTCCCATTTCCTCCCCAGCCCCTGGCAATCACGTCAGGCTTCAGTTTTTACAACAATAAGTATCTAATGAAAATATAGACAGAAATAAAAGTCTGACCAAAGGAATTGGGGCTGTGAAAAAGAACCAGGGTCCTCCCTGGGAGGGAAGGCCCGGGGAGACTGGGATCTGTGCGGCAAGCCCAGGCTAGTGTGTGCTGCGTCCTTGGACTTGAGAGCTTGTGCGTCCTGTAAGCTCAAGGCTACTGCTGCTGGTCCCCTGCAAAAGAGGTGACAAATACTTGTAAAGTCACACTTTCCATTAAATCAAGTCAGTGTCTTCCCAGTAATTCTGGAACATTCTAGAACAATTTTCTTCTATTGGTTGGATTGCTCCCACATCGCTCACAGGCCTGAGTTGATACAATAACATTTGGAATTTGCATAACACAGGTTCACCATCCCTTGGCCTGGGATCCTGTTGCTGAGTTCGAGGTGCATGCGCAGAAGGAGCAGGGACACAGCAGCGAGTGCCTCAGATGCTGGAAGTCCCGACACAGGCTTGAACTTACACCACAGACTCGTTTCTGTCTGGGGTATCGACTTTGAAGGCATTCTTTCCCCACAGCAAGAACGAAACAACCATATTCATGATGTAGTTCTTATATTGAACAGTTGATACTTCTCACCAAGAAATCCACAAGGTTAGCAGACATTTAGGCAAAATCGCTCCTCGAGGGAGAACACGGCAGCCAGGAGGGGGCGTTTTAGATGGAGGTCCCAGCAATGAACTCAGGTCCCAGCAGAGACCATTGTGTGCAACAGAAGAAGCAGGGGTGAAGTTCTTATTCAAATGGAGTGATGCGAAAGTAACACAAGGAAATTAGGAAATCTTATTGCTGAAGGAGAGTTCACCCCTACCCCTCTCCCATCCAAACTGTGAAACGTGTGACAGGGTGCAATCCCCCACCAGGGAGAAACACTTGGTGGAGCCAGGACACCCAGGCTATGCCACCAGTGTGCCACCTGGACAGCACATGACCTTCCCAATCACCTTTGGTGGCTCCGAGGAGGCCAGCAGCACTGGGCCAGAGCAGACCAGGGCTCTCAGCTGGCCGGTTCCTGCTGGGGATGCTGGATCACGACGCCCTCCACTGGCTGAGCCCTCCTCTCATCACTCATCAGAGGCTGCAGAGAAATCACTTTGAACACTGAGGCGAGGCGCTGGAGGCAATTCCCTGTGATTGATAGCGCTAAATATGAAACCGCATGTACCTCATCCATGAAGCATGGAATCAGAGGCGTATTGTTAGTGGGGGAGATGAATGGAACTTGAGATAACCTTGGCAAATTAGGCATATGTTAGCGTTAAGCTTTGTCAGTAAGCAGGCTATAAATTACAGACATATTGTAACTCCATAAACTCTTCTAATGAATTGAATGACATTGGTAATTTAATATGGAACATGCCAGCTTAACCCTTTTAAGAAATTAGCCCGAGGTCTCTCCAATGCAACACGCCAAAACACGTTTTCCAAGCTGGTGTTTAACATCTCCTGAGAGAGTGTATGCAGCAAGATATAATACCTTCTTAAAAGTTTCTGCATATTAAAAACAAAAGTTCAAGACCTATAGGCAATTACATTATTTCATAGTGAATTCTTTCCTGAGTTTCTTCCCCACACACATAATCACCATAGCCCCCTTTTCCCTCTAAAACAGTCACACTAAATACATGGGAGCCATAAGCCCCAGCATGCAGTGCATTTCTGGGTGATTATTGAACACATCGGGGGGTATTTTGCACTCTGTGGCTAAAGGCTCAGAGACTTTAACCAGAAACGGAGGCAGTAATTCCAGACAAATGCACTACCTGTGGTGTCTTGTTGCAATAATGAAGTGGAATTTATAAATAAAAATAAGGTGCCAAGAAATCCCCTATGCATTTCCCCGGCCGTTACTGACAGGGGTATGACATCAGTGACAGCTAAACTGGGATTCTGAAGCTATTTCAGAATTTGCTGTATATTTTAGTAAAAGTTGCATGTAGAAATAACTGACAAATCAGTGTTGAGCAAAGGAAAACTTTACATTCAAATGGGAAAATTAAAGGTAATATGCCATTATTTAAAATGTGTTGACATAGTAAAAAGCATTCTTTAGTTCTTATTCAAATGGAGTAATGCAAAACAGCACAGTGGATATAATTATTGTATAACAGCTACCACTCTGCTTCCTAATGTTACAAAACTAAGAATTTTTAAAATAAATTACCCCTATATAGGTGTATTTTCTGTCTTACAGAACACAGATATCTCTTACTATAGATGTTAAAGGGAAACTTGCTTCATTTTTCTTTTGTTGTGGAGTTAACATTTTTGCAGCCATCACTTTCTGCATAGACCCATGGCACGAGATTCCAAACCAGACATTCAATACCTTCAGATTTTACATAGCAGACCTGCAATATTATTTCCTCTGGCTCTAGTAGAAGGTGTTCATAGAACATTTCTCTTGAACGGAACCATATCATTTACTCTAATAAGAAAAAAATGAAAAACAATTATAATCGTATTTTACATATTTCAGTTGCACCTTTAGTCTGGTGATCTTCAAGGACCTTGAGAAAAATATAATATTATCTTTCAGTAATGTATGAATTGTAATCAGTAAAGAGTCTGAATTATTTACCTAAAAAAAAGTGTAATTCAGGGCATACAATCTATGTACCTGTTATCTGCCATTCAGGCAGAAAACAAGGGGAAAAGTCTGAACTATCAAACGTCCATCACTGTTGTGGGCTTGGATACATTCTTTTGTTAAACGGGACCTTAAGTTTCTAAGCAATGTAAATAGACTTTATTTCAACCTCTGACAAAATAGCGCCTGGCCTTTTCAGGGGCAGGTAGTCACGTGGGATATTAACATGCAGAAAAATCCAGCTCTGCCCAGTTGCTGGCTCTTTGTGAATAGAGAGACAGAATTGAGAGGTGGGAAACAGTGGACTCTGCTTCTGGAACCCTCATGGAACTTGCTCCTGACTACTGTGCTGCTCTTCGCAGCCAGATGTGCCTGCAGGAACATAGGGGCAGATGTTCTGTGGTTCTGATGACAGAGACAAACACAACCACTGATGCTCAGGCTTCATGAATCGTCTCAGTCCACAAGTGTGGCCGCAAGACCTGGGAGGGGCATTGGCTTGTTTGTTTGGTTGTAGATGCTTGTACATGGTTGTGAATGGTTGTGGGTGATTGTAAATTGTTGTAGTAGGTGTTGATGGTTAAATATGGTTGCAGTCATTGTGCCTGGTTGTAAATGATTCTAACAGTTCTTCTGGTGTGAGCAGGGTTCATCTTCGCTACTTCAGGGAAATGAGCCTCCACAAACACTGTATTTCCCGACATTGGCCATAATATTGATGCCAAGCCTTTATCACAGACCTTACACTCAGCGATCTAGTGCTACCTGACCAACCATCCCAAAGGTCATGGCTTAAAATAACAACATACTGTTATTTCCAAGGTACGGGGGTTGATGGGCTCAATTGGAGGGTTTTGACTGGGGATCCTTCTCATGGTTTAATCAGATGGTGGCTGATGCTGGAGTTCCACAGGCTGGAATGTATGTAAGGGCTGGGCCGTCTCTCTCTCCACCTACTCTCCCCCCATCTCTACATAACTGCCTTGGGCTTCCTTACCAGATGGCAGTCTCTGTACAGCCATTTCCAAGAGACCAGGTGAGAGTAGGACATTTCTCAGGACCTTATTCTATTGGTGAAAAAAGTCACAGGCCGGCCCGGATTCATGGGGGTGGAGGAGTAGACTCCACGTTGTGAACACAGTGGGGGAAAGATAGATGGTAGCATCTTTGAGACACATCCACAATCAGATTTGAGGAAACAGCATTGGCTACTTTTCCTAGTTCATGTCTAGAGCAAAATTAAAACTTTAACTGAGTCTGGAATGGAAGTTTGGGGTTCATGAAACAATTTCTATATTTCTCTCTATTTTGAGGTGTTCCATTTCAACAGAAGACAGAAAGCATTTCTACACTGGTATGTAACTCAATAAAAGCTCCGTCTCCGAGGGTCTGTGTCTGCCAGGTGGCAGAGATGTTGTGCGCTCTTGTTCAATTTGAATAAAATAGGAGCTTTTGCTAAAAGGCTCTTGCTAGAGATGGTTTTTATATTGGATAATGTTGCCAACAACTGAGGGAAAATAAACAGGTTTGTAACGAACATGCATTGAGCACTTACCAGGGACTGGAACCACACTAAGCACTTTATTCAGATTCTCTCCTTTAATCCCCACAGCCCTGAGGGGAGGTAGGCGCTCTGAGGCTCGGAGATGCTACAGACAAGCTGCACTGCCAGTGAGAGAGGCACAACATGGCTTTGAAAGATGGGCTTCTGGCTTCAGAGTGACGGTTTTAACCACTGGGCCTATGGCCTCCTGATGAAGATGCTTGGCCTACACTGGACCTGGCCACTGAGCCCCCAAGGAGCAGAGGAAGAAGGTCTACTGCTCAGGCTCCTCAAAGGCCACTTTGCTTCAGTGTCTCCCCAGAGCTTCATCTGCACGTCTGTGAAGCATTTTGAGTTGCTCAAGGTTTAAGGTATTATTTTTCAAAGATGTTATTAGAGCTCAAAAAAAATCCACAAACTGAAAAATATTTTGGATGTGAAGTGCCTGCTGAGCTGGCGACAGCTTAGGGCCTCATGCTCCCAGGTCTGATCCCCTCCCAGGGTGAGGCTGTGGCCTTGAGTGCCCCACTGCACATTTTCATTTAGATCCTTTGGTGGGTGAAAATTGGGATGATATCCAGCAAACCCGACCCTGAATTTTTCTACAAACACAAAATATTTGTTGCATGGTTTTTAGCATCAACTGGATTTTCCAGCAATGCAATGACTTTGTAAATCAAGGGGAGAGAGTACTTTATTTTATTCAGGTCTTTATCTAGAGTTGTTCGGGCAATCATGCCACGGATGGAAAATCCCACCATTGCTGATGCACTTGACACACCAGCAGATTGCATCTGTGTACGTGTACATTCCTGGGGCTCTCTGTGTGTGTAAGTATGTACATGATTACAAATCTATCCGTTAGCCCTGCAAATATCAAACGAAAGTGTTAACAACGGTCAGCTAACTATTGCTCTACTTCTCTTAAATTCAAATGGATTCATTTAAAGAAGGTACAAGGGTTTGTCCACTTCCTTTTGCCCAAGGATTTACATTTTGAAATATATGCTATTATAAGTTAATGTCTTTTTATTACACTTTATTTTTAGATTATTTTATTTTATTAAAGTTAACTGCAATATTGTGTTTCATGTGTGTTGGTTAGTCATATTAGCAATGACTTTCATTCCAGGCAAGGGGAAGTTACAACCTGCTTGTTATAAAAAATGGTGATATTGGTTTTCGATGGGGTTGGCATAGTCTTACTTTGTAACGCATTCAAATTACTAGCTAATAGATGTGTTCAATAAGGCAGCCCTCTATTCTCTCAGCAGAAAACACATATGCTTTCCATGAAAAATGAATAACCCTTTGGATAAAGCGAGAGGCCATCTACAGTCAGCTAATGCCTACACTGAAGAGCTGCTAGCTTAATGAAGCCATCAAAGTTTTGCGTTCTGACCTGAGCACACAAGGGCAGTAAATAGCAAGAATGTTGACTTTTAATACAAGCTGCAGCATTCTCAGAACAAGGAGCTCTCAGAGGCCTCAGAGCGCAGCCAACCTCGTAGCTCTTGTCCTTGGAACTGTGGCATCCGCCAGGCATTGGAGATGACAGCGTAGTAAGGACTGCTTGCTTTTTGAAAGAAGGCATCGATCTTGTTGCTTAACCCCCAAACATTCCTTGTTTTCAGCCAAACAATAGCAAAAATTATTTCAGAAATTCTTAGTAGCCTCACTTCTTGAGGATGCTTCACCTCAGAGACTACTATTGAGTTTCTCTCTCTCACCCTCTCACAAGGAGCAGGTGGACCTTGCTCTGCTATTGGAACTTAACAGTACAATGAGGTGGATTCCAGGTCATGTTTTCAGAAGAGAAAATCTTAAAACACATTCAGAAGTCAAATCCGTGGGCAACAGATAGAAAAAAAAATGAGGGGGTAAAAAAGAGTGACAAGATTTGGTATAAAAGATGTTTCCAGTTAAATTTGAAAAAAAAAATGGAGAGGTTACCAAATATCAAAAAGTTGTTTGAAATACTCTCTGGAGGTGACCATTTCTATGCAACACAAGTAGAGCATGTCATCTCTCCAGAGACAGATTAGATCCTGGAGGGCAGGTGGCATCCAGCCCTTCTAAAGCTCTAATCATTTCTTAAAATCCTTTAAAAGAGTGACCTGCCTCAAGGGCAGCAGGGAGCTGTGCCAGGAGAAGGTTTGACACCAACACTGACTTGGTGACCTGAAAGAGCCCAGCCAGGCATCAGGGTGGCTCACTGAAGTCTAGTCAAAGAGCCAGCTTGGAGTCAGGTGAGGGTCAGGAAATTGTGTGGGGAGAGGAGGAGGGGATCGAAAAGACAGACCCTGACCCAAGAGCCCAATAAGGAGTACCATTCCCAAGCCTCAGAGGGGCCTTGGTCAACCAGCTTTTGCTCGTTGAGCTGGTATCTGGGAAGTAACCTGACCTCTGACTCCACCACATGGCTACCCGGTAACAATACTTGAGCTGTCATTCTTCTAATCTGCACACCTACCAGGGGTATAGGTATCAGTGACCCAATTGTACAGATGGGGAAACTGAGGCATAAGGAGCCCAGGTCCTTGCCTGAGGTTGCAGGGGATTTGAACCTGGCTGTCTGGCTCCTAAACATCACACCCCCTGCCTCTCTCATACACATAGATGCAGTGAGTGATTGAAAGGGGGTGCAGGGAGCTGAGGGGGTACAGAGTGGGAGGAGGAGGAGGCAGGACTGCAGGAAAGGGAAGGTGGGGTGGTGTGCCAGCCCACATCTGGGGCTGTGGGGCCTGATGTGCAGGCTTTCAAAGAAGCTGCAGGTGTTTTTACTTCAAAGCACCTGATCAGGTGTATTATTCAAGGTCAATGTTGTGATGAGGGAGATGTCATCATTGCCACCACCACTGGGACTCTGCCCCTACGGCAGCCCAGTTCAATGGTGCCTGCTGAGCTAAGGAACCTTGGCCACTACCTCCTCTATCTCCTGCCCATCCCATGCTCCTTTGCTTCCTGGTCTCCTTCGTGCCTTCTTTCCCTCTCTCCCTCTCTTCTACATACAGTCTGAGAGGGGAGCCCACTCCCAAAACAAGGAGTGTTTACTAGCCAGGAGGCAAGGCAGGCCCCACGTGAACTTGAGGCTGCCCTCCCATCCCAAAGCAGGCACGGCCACTTGAAGCTTCTCCAAAGCCAGTGGGGTCAGAAGCCGGCAGCCTTTGGCATGCATGGCCCAGTGGGTCCTCCAGGAGCACACACACCTTAGCTAGCCTCACCCTTGACAGCAAATCCTAATGTGAAATTTGTAGTGCAGAGAAATACACCTGAAAACATAAGAAGACCAAACTTTCATGAGATTTCACTCCCTCCAAAGTGAAAACTTCCAAATCCCTCCTCCCCGGTAAAAAAAAAATCCTGTAAGATAATCTAGGTTTTTGGTCATGTAAATATTCACATCATTATGCTAAGTCAAGATTACCTTTCCTTTGGGGTCCAGCTATCCACAGAGTACTTCCATTGGTGATTGGCGAAGAAAGACCCTGTACGCATGGCCTGGGCAACAGGTCTCCCGTCTCTACGAAGTTCTTTCTCCATATAAAGGAAATGACTTCCTGGGAGGCAGAGCAGTTATTGTGCGATTGTCAGATTTGTGTCCATCTGAGGAAATAGCATCTTTTTTTAAGATTAAGATTAATTTTTAAAATTGCACTCCATTATTTCAAATAAAAACTTGAAGAGACACACAAATGGAACAATCGGTTGTTGTTCAACTTGCAATAGGTAAGCTCAGCATTTTAGGCAGCAGACGCCCAATTCTATTTCCTGTTGTCCTCAGAATTTCATTTCCCAAGGTGTGCGTGTGCTGCATGAATAGAGAGTCAGAGGGTGCATCTTTCTACTCATGCTCCAAACATCAGGTCCTTTATACTTCAGCGATGGCATTGGCCTGTGACCTGCTAAGCTTTTGGCACGAATTTGATCTCAGAATAAAATTAACCCTGATTCCCCCTCCTAGTGGAAATTGTATGATCTTCTCCCTCCACTTTCTTAATGGGCTCTTCACTACAAAGCCTCAATTGAATGACCATATCGGCCATCTCCAAGATTTGGAATTAAATGTTCCTAGTGTAAATCAATAGAAAGGAAATCAAAACTAAAAGGCAGAGTTATTTTTTCAGATCTCTTTGTGCAAAACAACTTTGCATTGAACCTCTGGGCCACCTGGAAACCCCAGAGCAACTTTGCATTCCACTTTCAGGTACACTAATGCAATGCAGTAACTTTCATGAGTAGACATTAACGATGAGATCTATTACAATGGAATTATGAGTCTTGCCCATTCACCTCCAAGAGCTACTGGATAACAAAATTAGAAAATTCCAAATCCTAAGTGTTCAGTCTCAAATGGAAAGAGAGATCGCACCTGTAATAGTCTCAGCAGCCTTTCCTTGCTTCCTGACTGAGATTACCATAGAATTTCATGTTCAGATGAATTTTAAATGCTCCACATTCTCAATTAAACAAGGGGAGATATAAGAAAATCCTACAGTCACATTTAGAATTGAGTGGAAGGGGTCTTTAGGGAGCCAGCCTTTCCTCCCTCCAAGACATCCACTCCAAGAGCTCTGGATTGTCCTCCAGCAGAGCACACCACGTAAGGACCTTCACCCATCTTTACTCTTCCACCCTAATCCTATGCCTTCAGACTTTCCAACTCGTTACTGCATTCAGGAAGCCATTTTCTAAGTTAGGTAGCTCTTCAGTATCAATGGTTGGTAAATTATTTCTATCCCTTCCAAAAGTATTTAATCTTGAAATGGGACCCTCAATGCTATAATACTTTAAGCAAAGGAAGAACTCTCTAATGGTAAAAATTCAGGCACTGAGCCAGTAAGACTAGTTGTGCCACCATGGGTTTAAGGAGCTGCGTACTGTGTCGCCATCTATGGTTGGTTCAGTGAACTGCAGATTCCCTGTTGAATTTCTGTAGTGGTTACTGGGAGTCCATAAATGATATAGCAAAACTACTATTCTGTTCTGAACATTTATAAGTCGAAAGATGAACATTTATAAGTCGAAAGTAAACATTTTACTTCCACCCTTCCTTGGAGTTCCAAAGTACACAGGCTTTTATTTATTCTGTATTGTTTTAAGAAACATGAATTCTTACTTGCAATGAAGCATAAGCTTTGGTGAGTGGGTGCTGGGGATGTGTAATTTCAGTGTGAAAGGAAGCAGTAGACTCAGGGATTCTTTCAAGGCTGTGGGTGTCCTCTTCAGGAAGTCAGCAAATGAGAAAAATATTTTTCACTCAATCATTGCCATATTAACAGCCATCAGAATAAACTTCTTTGCAAAGTTGATCTCATCTGTAGAACATTAGAATGACAGAAAGATTTTTGAAATTTTTTTAACTGACAAATTCTACCTCTTTTTTGGAATCTCTGAGTCCTAGAATGCACTTACCTAAATGAAGAACAGAAAAGAGAACTTCTATGGGAGAACACAAAAGAATGGAAGCAAATGAAGTGGTGATTTTAAAAAGTGTATGTGTATATGTATATACATGTGTGTGCATATGAATGTGTGTGTATGCATATATGTGTATATACATGTATATATATGTATATATAATAGGTACATACATGATTGGATCTGCAGGTTTTGAAATAGAACTCCTTAATTCCATTTCAAAAGTGATGTTCGTTTTGTGCCCAAAGGGTAGTAATTTATTTCCCAGGAATTTTAATAATCCCCCAAGGACGACTTCAGGTTAAAAATATATTCCATGTTAAGGTAGAGGTCTTACCAAATGTAAAGTAAAATTTTACTGCCAGTTCACACATTCAACCAAAAATTCTTTTAAGGTAATTATACATTATCCGAACAGGTGTATATACGTTCAGTCTCTTCATGTCTGTACACATTCTCTAGCACTTTTGTTCAGATTTTTTAAAAAAAAAACACCTTGATTAATTCACTTTAGCACGAAGCTAATCCTACACCATAGGGCTAAAGTATAAAACAAGTGACATTCTCAAATGGATGACAAAAATGAGCAGACTGGAGGTCATTAAGTGCTCATTAGCTGCATGTTGTCACATTAACTATGGGGTGTAGCACCAATTTTCTCTTCTTTGTCATGAGACAACACTATCCCCTTTTTATGGAACAAAACTCTGGGTGAGATGGTACCCGTAGCGTGCCCTGATTCTGCTCTGTTCATTTAGGGTTCTCTGAGCTTTATTTCCATTGCCACAATTTTAGAAGTTCACCAAGAGAAGGCTATTGGTAACAGCAATGAGTAATTGAAATGATCAAGTACCAGGAAAAAAATTCTTTCATACCATTCAGTATGCACAGCTGTTAGAGCCATGGGTGTGAACAGAGTCGTTCTATTTCAGTCATGATTTTAGAATCTTAAAGATGGTCATGTGGCCTAAGCATTTAGGATTCCCTGTTTTAATTCTTAGTCACCCTCAGTCCCAATAGGACTGATAACTGCGAATTTATGAATTCACTCCACAGAGAATGCCAAGGTATTTAACCATAATCTGCTTTCAGCAGTGACTGGGAAAACAGCGTTTAGGCGTAAGCACATGTTTTAGTCCGGGGTTGCTGCTAAGCGTCTTTAAGGTTTCTTTGCCCTGTTTATGTATTTATTCCCTCCAGTTTATGGTGGTCTTGAAAGAAAGAAAGAAAGAAAGAAAGAAAGAAAGAAAGAAAGAAAGAAAGAAAGAGAGGAAGGAAGGAAGAAAACCTGCATTTAAGCACAGCTAACAGAGGTCCTACTCCATAGCATTATGTTTTGAAGGATTAGGTATAGATAAATGTTTCTAGCATGATTTTATGTCTAACCCCTGATCAATTTTTCTCCTCATTTTCCAGTTAATACTTAATCCTATGCAGGCAACTTTTTCCCTTGAATTTTAAGGTGATTCCATCTCACATCAATGCATTTTGTTTCTTATATCCCATTTTGCCAAAATTATTTCTTAAAGCAATATTGGAATTCAAGGGACGATATAAAATAGAACCCAAAAATATGGAACTGGTCCCAGTGAACACATCTTGAGGAGCTCACAGTTGGGCATCTAAACTGACCAGCCATCGCAGAGGGATTGGATTTTATTGCATGTAGCAATGTACAACCAATCTGATTTCCTGTAAGAGAAATACTGAAACAGGATCCTCCCAGAAAACACACTTCATAAAAAGACAAAGAAGATGAATGAATGAATGAACGAATGAATGAATGTTTTAAGGGATTTCCTTACTCAGGCAAACCTTCCCCTGTTGCTTCCTCAGAAGAGGCAGCACCTCCCTTTGGCATTACACTTTTGTTGCTGACCCCTGGAATTCCCAGTAGGGAGATCTCAGGAATGTGAAGTTATTACAGCCCATTGAGGTCAAGGGTGGTGTTTGCAAGCATAAGTAGAAAGGGCCACTGGCGGCCACCCTGTAGTGGCCTCCATGCTAGACCCAGGTCCCATTCCACCTTTTAAAGCATCAGCATAGCAAGTCTGTAATTAATATGTAAAGCACCAGAACTTTGTGATCTGACGCAGTTAATCGTTCCCAGTTCCTCTATTTAAAGCTTTCTGAAGACAAAAGTAAAAAGACAATTATACAGATTGCAGAGACCAGAGAAAGAGGAGCAAGAGAAAGAGAAGCTCAGAGAGCCAACAACAATATAACATAAACAGCTCAGTAGATAATAGTGCAGCGTCCCAGCTAACAGAACGGTTTAACACCTGAATACATTCACACGCCTGATTAAACACTGACAACATACACCATAAAGGAAGATTATAAGTTGTAATATGTCTTTGCAAGAAGCAGCATATTAACCACTGTTTGTATACTTCTCCAATTACATTCCTTTAATTCTTTCGCTTAGAAAACAGTTTACATTATAATAGCCAGCATCACTTCTGTTTTTGAAACAATTGATTACATGTATATTGCCAAATTATGGGTCTCCGGGGTATTTTCATAAGCGAAAACAACCACAAACGTGCTTTGAAAACAATCTTTAATTGGGGCATCTGGTCACCTCTTCCTACTATCCCAAGGCCTCCCAGTCGGTCAGAGCATTCCATCTTTTCCTCTCAAGTTTTCTCAAAGCAGATTTGCTTTATGGACTCAGAAACCTGAAACATGTGCATCTGCTGCAGCTCCCTCCCTGGCCTCTGGGTTCTCTCCCCAGACCCTAGCCCTTCCTGCTGTCAGATCTCCCTGAAGGAAGGACTGTGAGCTGGTGACCCACGAGTTTCTTCTGTGGCCAAAAGTGCCTCAGAATCTTCCATACCAGAACCCCAAAATCCTGCCAACTGCATCCGGCCAGCAGAGAATCTTCCCTTGGACTTAAACATGTCAGAAGTCAAGACATCGCAGCAAAGAGCAGAGGCCCAGAGACGAAACACCTATGAGGACCCCTGTGGACAGGCAAGGGCACAGCCAGGTGGAGACAGAAATGACCCCAGAGGGCTGGACTCAGCCCAGCAAGCTGACACCTGAGGCTGGCTATCCTCACAGGATTATGCGGAAGCTAACACTCAGAGGGTAAATCCACAGCTAGTAAGCGGCTAAGCTAGGAAGTAAGTCAGCCTACTGGTATGTGCCTCCAGCTGACCTCTTAACCAGTGTGCGTTGCCTCCCCAAAGCTTACCCGAGCTGACACGTGCCTCCAAATGCTTTTAAGAGAGCATGCCGAACTTCTACTTTGGCAAAATTGAAGCAGGTGTGATTTTCCCTATACCTTTGGTTAAGTGCAACAAAAGCCCCGGACATAACATACAAAACACATGTGAGAAGTCTCCAGAAGGTACAGAGAAGGCAGATGGACCCCAGGACCCAAGGAATAGCACAGCAGGGAGTCCCTGGGTTCTTGGTTTGCCTCGTGAACTTGAACAGGGTGCTGGAGAAGCTGGCAACCTGGAAATACCCATACACCCAGACAAGAAAAGCCTGCTCTCACCAGCCAAAGAACCCAAGACCAACAGACAATGTCTACACAGTAACAGTTCTTCTCCAGCCAAACACCACCGGAAACAATGAGGTCCTGCCCCAGCCGGCCAGCAGAAGTTGAATGAGGAGCCTAGACTTGTGTTGTACCATCGCTGGGCTGTAACAATTCCCTCCAACCCACCCTTTTTGGTAATGGTAGAGTAGACTCTCTCTCCAATTGACAGGAATATCATGGCACCAGAGTGACATCAGAGCCTGCTGAAGGGCAGTTCTAAAGGAGATCCAGAGTCTCATTACATACACAGTGTCCAGGTTTCCACTGAAAACCATCCATCACACCAAGAACGAGGAAAATAGCAAATGGAACAAGAAAAGACAATCAGCAGATGCCAAGATTGAAATAACGCAGATGTTAGGATTATCTGATAAGGATTTTAAAGCAGTCATCATCAAAATGTTTCAACAAGCATTAACAATCATGCTTGAAACAAATGAAAAAAATATATAGCCTCAACAAAGACACAGAAAGTTCCAGCAAATAAATAGAAAATATAAAGATAAAGCAAACGGATATTTTAGAACTAAAATATTCTGTAATTGAAATATTTTAAGACTTACAAAATGGACTCAATAGCAGAATAAATACAGAAATGAATCAGTAAAAAAAAAGGGGGGGGATAAAACAATAGAAATGCCTTAATGTAATTGACCATATTAGTGTGCTAATGAAGAAAGTACATTACACACACACAAACACACACACAGACACACATAATTTAACAATTTTCCCCAAATTGATATACAGGTTTGACACAATTCCCATCAAAGTCCCAGCAGTTTTTTTTATATAGCTCCAATAATCAGGATAGTGTAATATTGGTGAAGGCATAACACACAGATCAATGAAACAGAAGAAAAAGAATAGAGAACCCAGAAATAGCCCCACACAATTACAGCCAACTGATTTTTGACAAAAAGGCAAAAGCAATTCAATGGAAGAAAAATAAACATTTCAGAAAATAGTGTGGAGAAATTGTAAACATAAAGGCAAAAATAAATAAATAAACTTTGAACTAAACCCCACACTTTATCTAAATCAATCATATATTTAAATGTAAAACTATAAACTTTTAATAGATAGGAAAAATCTTCAAGACCTAAGGGTTGGTGCAGTGTTCTTAAACATGACTGCAAAAACATAATCCACTAAAAAAATCAATATCCTAGACATCATAAAAAAATAAAAACAATTGTTTTTCTACCAAAGACCTTGTAAAGAGGAAGAAAAGACAAGCTACACACTGGAATAAATTTTTTGCAATATCTAACAAAGTATTTATATTTAGGATATATAAAGAACTCTCAAAATGCAACAGTAAAAAAAATCTAATTGGAAAATGGACAAAAGACATTGTTGTCTGCAAAATAATGATACCCCCAAAATGTCTATGCCCTTAGGTCTATAATCCCAAGAACCTGTGAATATTTTGAGCTATATGACAAAGGGTAACTAATGTTGCAGATGGAATTAAGATTGCTAATTATCTGAATTTGAGATGGGAAGATTATTCTGGATTATTCATGCCTGTACTAGTCAGGTTTCTCCAGAGAAACAGAGCCGTGTGTGTGTATGTGTGTGTGTGTGTGTGTGTGTGTATTTTATAGATTAGATAGATAAATAGATGATAGATAGATAGATAGATAGATAGATAGATAGATAGATAATTTATTTGAAAGAATTGGCTCACTTGATTAAGCACTCTGGCAAGTCCAAAATCTATAGGGTAGGCTGGTAGGCTGGCAGGTTGGAGACCCAATGAAGAGCCACTGTTGCAATTCAAGTCTGAAGACCATCTGCTGGCAGAAGTCCCTCTTGCTCGGGAGAAGTCAGGCCTTCAACTGATTAGATGAGGCCCTCTCACAATATGGAGAGTAATCTGTTGTACTCAAAGTCTATCAATTTAAACATAAATCTCATCAAAAAACACTCTCACAGAAACACCCAAAGTAATATTTGACCATATGTCTAGGCAGATATGACCCAGCCAAGTTGACCCATAAAATTAACCATCACGGGGCCCAGTGTTATCACAATGGTCTATGTAAATGGCTGAGGAAGGCAGAAAGAAGAGAGGAAACCAGAGATGGCACAGACTTTGAAGATGGAGGAGGGGGCCAGAGTCTAAGGAATGTGCTGGGCTCTGAAAGCTGGATGAGCAAGAAAACCGATTCCATAGAGCTCCCTGAAGGCACTCAACACTGTGGCACCATGATTTTGGCCCAAAGAGCCCTAATTTAGACTGGTGGCCTCCAGAACAGGCAAGATAGTAAATGTAGGCTGTTTTACATGGCTATTTAAGACACATCTGCCCAGGGTCAATCTCTCTGGCTTTGCTTCCGATTCCCTTACAGGGAAAGGCCCAGAGCTTCCTTCCACTTGCACCCAAGCTTTCTCTGGTTGGTCCTAAGTTGAAATTGGAGGTAACCATTAGAAAAGTTGTCAGTGATTGGACAGGTTTGGACCATTTGGGGCCAATTGTTGCAGGGGTTGTAGTTTAACTACCTGGATGGTTACTGCAGATAGCTGTACTTCTTGGTCTAGTTACTATAGGTAGAACATTCACTTCCTGGATGATTTCTGTAGATGCTAGTTTTATTTCCTGGACTGGTTACTGTGGATATGAAAGGGTTCCGGTCAGGTTCACCAAGATGTGCTCTTTTAACATGGGGCTTATCAGCACAATTCACCATAGCTAAGATTTGGAAACAGTCTAAGTGCCCATCAGCAGATGAGTGGATTAAAAAACTGTGGTACATCTACACAATGGAATACTATGCTGCTGTAAAAAAGAAGGAATGCTTATCATTTGCAGTAGCATGGATGGACCTGGAGAGCATTATGCTAAGTGAAATAAGCCAGTTGGAAAAAGACAAATTTTATCACATAATTTCACTCATTTGTGGAATATAATGAACAACAAACAGATGAACAAAAACAGAGCCAAAGGAAAAAAAATATTTTAGAATATAATAGAAGTAATCCTGTTATTTGCAGACTTTTAATATTTCCTACAACTTTTGTGATATTATACTATGTTAGTACAGTTTTGGTAATATTATATTTTAAATCTTCTTTCTTGAAATATTAATGTTTATTGTATGTAAATGGTTAATTATTTTGTATCTACAATCTGGTAATAGATTTATTTTGTGTATTGTAAATAAATAAATAAATAAAACATGGGGCTTATTTTAAGCTGAAGGAAATCAAGACATTGCATGTTTAAGAAAACACTTTTATCTCTCCCTTCAAGAATTTAAAAGGGGATCTTGCCCATAATTAGAGTTATTACCAGAAATAGCTTTTTATGACCTAGATAAATAGCAGGGAAAACATCTAATTATTGAACATCTCTTCTTATCATCCTATGAATTACCCTCATCCCCTCTGAAGCCTCACACACCTTACCTCACTCCTTAGCTTAGAACATTATATATACCTCACTTTACCTTTCTGTCCCTGAACCTCTTATGTATGTGAGGTCTCTGACTCTCTCTTATATGTAGGATTACTCTATGTATATATGTAATTAAATTTGGTTATTTTTCTCTTGTCAATCTCATGTATATTTAATTATTAGACCAGCTGAAAGACCCTAGAAGAGTAGAGGAAAATTCTTCCTCCCCCGCACATGGTAGTTTCACTTCCTGGACTGGTTACTGTAGATGATAGTTTCACTTCCTGGACTGGTTACCAAGGAATATAAGTTCACTACCTGGATTGCTTACTGTGGATGGTAGTTTCAATTACTGAGTGGTCACTGCAGTAGGATCAGAGTTCTACTTTCATTCATGGTGCCATTGTTCGTGTGTATTTTCACTGTCTAGAGCTAAAGTTGCTGGTCCAAGGATCACACTTGAATAGCAAGAGTCCAGGCTAGATTTCGGTATGTCATCAGACCATTAACTCAAGTGGGACATGGAACCCATCATGCTCAATATGCCAAATGGACAATGCAAACATTTGTACTGTGTTCCATGATCATCCCCAGAGGTAGACTGGATTTTACTACATCTATTAGAAAGAAACTTAAATAAAAATCTGCAGTGGTTCCCCACATCAGCAATAAAAAACAAAAAATTAAAAAGCCAAAAGATCCCTGGTGGGCCAGTTGTCTTTAGGATCCTTACCTGTTCTTGTACACTCCCTGTGATTGGGGGCTGTCCACCTGAAACCCCCCTCAGCCCACAGAAGAGCCTTGACCTGGGTGGACCAGGTACCCCACTGTGAGCTCCATACATAGAAATTGGTGCTGGGATTGGATGTGATCCAGGTGAGCTAACCATAATGCTTTCTTTGGGGCTTTTTCATTGTGCTTTTGAAGAAAACTCTAGAATCTCTAGGGAATGGAGCAGTATGATATCATGAGACATGCAGTCATGGTCATTTCTTGTGATGAAAGTCTACCACCAGGGAGAGATTGGGGCTGATGCTGAGAAAAAGGGGGAAGAGAGTATGGGAAGCCACCGCATGCCAACACTGTCATGAGAGTGCACCAAGGAACACGGGAGGCCGATGGACCTTGAGTGTTAGCAGGGATTACGCTAGGTATCGATTGATCGTGTTGAGCTAGCAGTGGCTCGAAGCACTGCTGACCTGATAGCCTCCAAGTAAATGTTTACTGGACCTTACTGATCTTTACTGACCTTTGAGACTGTCTGCTACTTGTTTGCCATGCTTTACTGAGGGCAAGATGTGTATCTAAAACTGAATAAAAAGTGGACAAGGCCAGGACTTGGTGTGTCTCTTCAAGAAAGAGACTCCACCTGGCCCCACCCCTTAATAATTCATATTTTTGTCTAGCATTTTCATTTGTGCATCAACCCCTCCTTCAGATTTTGAGCCTCACCATGCAGGTTGTGGCAACAGAGAAGCCTGAGGAGAGAATGGGAAGGCCTAGCTAGGGCAGTGGTCGGCAAACTCATTAGTCAACAGAGCCAAATATCAATAGTACAACGATTGAAACTTCTTTTGAGAGCCAAATTTTTTAAACTTAAAATATATAGGTAGGTACATTGTTATTAACTTAATTAGGGTACTCCTAAGGCTTAGGAAGAGCCACACTCAAGGGGCCAAAGAGCCGCATGTGACTCGCGAGCCACAGTTTGCCGACCACGGACTTAGAGTATCAGCCATTGCTCTTCAAGGACACCTGGAACTAATGCTTCCAGCATTTGTCTTGTAACTCAGCTCTCTGCCCTCCTTCTGATACATCTCTTTTCACCTCAGCAGATTTTGTTTGGTTGTGCCACTTGTACTTAGAGTCCTGGTTAATATCCTACCCCTTCACCTCAGGGTCTGCATAACTGAGGAAGGCACCGGACTAGGCAACTGAAACAAGTAGAGGAGATCTTCATTACCCTAGGGCCCCCATCAGACTCTCCACTTCTTCCCAGTCAAAGACACGGGGCACGACCCTCCCCACACACAGGACAAGACCCAGCCCACTTCCTGCTGTGATGTCACAGGTCCCTAAACATTCCACAGTATCCTGGAGACTAAGGTGAGGGGAGCTGAGGGGCCTTCAGGAGGAGGTCCTCCTCCTTCAGCTGAGGAACATGGCAGCGAATAGAGGAGTGACCCTCTTTGTCCTGCTGCTGTGCTGCTGTCACAGAGCTGAGCAGCCGGTTAACACGTCTTCAGGTACAGTCGCAGTGGATCGTGTGGCAGGTAGGAAACATGCTTCTTGGGGCCTTCATCAGGCAGGTGGTGGCTTTCTGCCACAGGTCCCTCCTTCCCCATTTCCCCAAATTTACCACTTATTCCTATGGGAACGGAGTAAGTTCAAGCCCTTTTTAAAATCTGGAACTCCATGGGAGAGTAGCATACATTATGTATGCTAACTTTTTATTATGGAAATTTATTTGTGTGTGTGTGTGTGTTTAAAATATTTTTTTTTTTTGATAGGCCACCTCCTGCACACCTCACACTGGGGATCTAGTTGGCAACCCGCTAAAAGATATTTTTATTGATTTCAGGGAGGAAGGAAGAGGGAGAGAGAGATAGAAACATCAATGATGAGAGAGAATCATTAATTGGCTGCCTCCTGCACACCCCACACTGGGGATCGAGCTTGTGCCCTGACCAGGAATTAAACCATGACCTCCTGGTTCATAGGTCAATGCTCAACCACTGAGCCATGCCAGCTGGGCTATTATGGGAATTTTGTACTTACCCAAAAGTAGAGAAATCGTATGAATAACCTCCATTATCCAGTTTCTATTATATACATTTGCCATCTTTTTTTTCCACACACACACATGCACACGCACACACACATATACATTTGTTGTTACTGGTAATATTTTAGCCTCCAAGATGTCTTAACACTTCATGAAAATGTTTTCTTGCTAAGATAAGGGCCTTTTTCTTTTACATATCTACAATGTCTTTACTGCTAAATACCGAGAAGAGTAACAAAAAATTCTATAAAGGACTGAATATGGGCTCATACCTGGCCCATATTCAAATCTCTCCCATGGTCTCATAATGTCCTTTTGCAGGTGGTTGGTTCCGATCACACCCAAGCAGCACCCATATGCCTTTGGCTTTGACCCTTTTGTCCTGACCTCTTAACATATTGAGAAATGGGACAGTGGAACAGTGGATGGGGGATAGCCTTCTGGGAATATGACTCAATGGTAGAGAGGTCAGAAGGCAGCAGAAAGGGGAAACTTCCATGACCCCCCTTTCTGCCTGAAATTACATGTTTAGACCACCTACTCCCTCTCCCCCTTCCACCTCCCACAGAGGCCACCAAAGATGGGAGCTCAAGAAAAGAGGCCTGAGAGGGTCCCCCAGCCCCAGGTCCCAAGGTTGGGTGAGCCACACAAGAGTCATCCTGAGTGGCTCTCCTGAGAGCAGGACACGTGGGTCCTGGCCCTGAGCCCAGTGGTGCATGCTTCCTCCCACCCACACCGGCCTGGGGGACAGTCCAGCCTGGCCTTGGTCTGGGTAAGAAGGCAGGGGGTCACCTGGGCCTGACAATGTCATGAAGGAAGCTAACATTTCCAACTTTCTTTTCATAAGGACACTTCGTTTTGCGGCACTTACCAAGAACAGTGTCCTTTGAGGTGCTGGGGTGCTGAAGGGTCGAACAGGTGAGGGATGTGTGGTCACTCAGGCCGTTGTCATCCCTCTAGCCAGTTCAGTCCTATTTATGCCTTTCTGGCTCCCATTTCCACACCCAGGGATTAAGTGGACGCTCCTGCTGCAGCCTTAAACCAGCCTCTCCCCTCCCCAGATCTGGTCTCCTTGTCAGTCACTGAAAACCTTAGGTTCCCTCCAAGGTCTGCCTCAGCTTGAAAGACCAACTAGGAGAGGTTTCTAAATCGTTTTCTCAAAAGAACATTGGTTGTCTTTACTCTGCTGCTGGGATCTTTCTGCCTCGGTGGGCACTGAGGCCATTGGCCACACGGTTGGCCTAACCACGAGGAGAGGAAGGGGAGCAGAAGCCATGGGCCTCATGATGGAGGAAGTTACAGCCTTGATTTCTTCAAATTAACCGGATCACAGCCACAGAACTCGACAGTGAGCCCTTCCTCATGGCCAGGATGGGCGCCATGCAAATATGGAGAAAGAATAGTCAAGTCTCATGATAACATGGGTGCTGGGCCGGTTTAAAACTGAGAGACTGCCAGTAAGAGGTGACGACAAGCAAAATCCGATACAGCAGCTACACTTGACAATACACTTTAGAAACCGTGCAGATATTACAAAACATAAATATTTTTCTGCATATGCTTACTGGCTGACTTGCACAATACTTCCATTATAATTACGGGACAGACACAAAATGAAAAGAATATTTTTAACAAAGTGCTTGCGTGGTGCAGCTGTACCCATTCTTAATGACGCATTAATGTCTTCTCCAAAGAGAACTGTACTTTTGTTTGCTTCATTTACCGAAGGTCAGCACACTGGGAAGCGATTGTCATCGCAGCACAGACCTTTTTACATCGTTTTCCTGTATTGTTCTAAGCCCTCCGTGCGCAGATGAGTCAATTGGTATGCAGATTGTCCATCATTAAACCCATTTGAAAATCAGCCTTGTCATTGGTTTAGAGTTGGAACTTCAGCGTCTGCAGACGCCACTTAAATGCTCTGAGCTACAGCAAGGGGAAGGTGGCCCTGCCTAGCCAGTCCTTGAGTGCTGTCTCCTCTCTCATCAGCCTGCCACTGTTGGGGGTGGTGGGAACAGCATCAGGTATTAGACACATGGGGTCAAACAGGACCTGGGTTCAACAACCTTGGTACTTGAGTTCTGGCAAGGAAATTATTCAGAGCTAAGACTCAAACTATAAGAGAGCGTCTATAATAATAAAAGTGTAATATGCTAATTAGACCAGACATCCTTCCAGATGTCCTTCCTTTCAGACAAAGCTGCAGCAGGCAGGGGCCGAGGGAGAGGCAGCAGAGGCCCATGATAGCGGCAGGCGGGGGGGCCAGGGCCAAGGCCCTTGCACAAATTTTATGCTTCAGGCCTCTAGTTTATTTAGAAAATCACAGAAGTAGAAGTAGTAATTTTTAAAAGAAATAAGCTTTAAAAAGAAGTTATAGAGGCAAAGGAAAGGCCCTTGGAACTTAGAAGTGAGGAAAGTAAAGGGACACGCATGGGAGAATAGGGAGGGGGAAGGGAAAAGCTAGGGGTGCTCCCAGGAGAGAGAACACACTGGGCACTCCCTCCTAGGGGTTTTAAGGGTGGAGATTTTAGGGGTGATTCCAGGGGAAGATTTCAATACAATATTCTACGACTTTCCAGGGGTATCCTTTTAGGGTCAGGGTCTCCTCTGATTGATTGGTCATTGCCAGGGTAGGGGGTCATTATTCATGTAGCTGGTTGTGAGGTCAGCATGGTGTCACTTGTCTGGTTTTGCTGCTTTTCAGGGCCTGGAGCGGAAATACAATTGAGGCCTAGATATTATCTCTAGGGAGGAAAGCTCTGGGGTCTAAACCACACCCAGTGACATGAATGGTTGAGACCAAATCACATGAACAGCTCTATGCTAAGGGAGGAAAGGTTACTCTAGGGCAGCCGTGGGCAAAGTATGGCCTGCCCGGATCCGGCCCGTTTGAAATGAATAAAACTAAAAAAAAAAAGACCGTACCCTTTTATGTAATGATGTTTACTTTGAATTTATATTAGTTCACACAAACACTCCATCCATGCTTTTGTTCCGGCCCTCCGGTCCAGTTTAAGAACCCATTGTGGCCCTCGAGTCAAAAAGTTTGCCCACCCCTGCTCTAGGGTGAGGTCTCAGGGTACAATTGTCCATTGCTAGGTACCCAGGGCTTTCTGCCCTGGTGACCTCCTGTACCAGGCCCATCATCCTAGCTCTGCTCATGTCTGTCTACCTGCCTACTACAAAAAGATGTGCATGTCCCTTTCATGTGCTCTCCTCAGAGCACCTGCACAAGCACAGTCATCCTTGGAGCAAGGACAGTGTTTACTCTTCTGGAGGGATGGTGCCAGTGGGCACTGCAGGTGTCAGCTCAGAGCACATGGGCAAAAGTGTCATTCCATCCTCAAAGCCACCTTGCCCTCCACTTTCCAGAAGAGAACCCAGACCCAGGAACTTTGTGCAGGGTTCTGCAAAACAGAATCTATTTAGAAAGAAGTTGGTGCAAATTCAACGAACATTGTTAAACTATTCGGGTTTTTATTACCCCAGTAGGTCCAGCTACTGAAATGTCACCCAGATCAAAATCTCAGGAGCATATGCCTGGAATAGTTGGTAAGAAGCCTCCTATTATCCAACATCTGGCCCATATTTGGATGGGCTTGGGTGACTATCAATGTGTGTTTCCCAATAACCTGAGGCAAATTGCACAAGGTAGTGGAGATTTGGTTAGAGGCTAGAATCGTATCCCCATGTCCCATAGCTTGAGTGCTTACATCTAAGAGTCAAACTCCCAAGAAAGATGTAGAATTTTAGGCCATTAGACCTAAGAAAGGTGAGGTGCATGGACCAGCAGTGCCTGCATACCTAGGGAACTTGTTGGAAATCCCTGGTATCCAGCCCCACCTGGAAGCATGGACAGGTTGGGAATCATTGATCTTACCCAGGACTGTCAAAAAGAAATACAATGCAAGCCACAGATGTCATTTTACATTTTCTCCTGGTCATTGCTTTCCAAAAAATAAAAACAACTGATATTAATTTAATAATATTTTATTTCATGACATTTCAACATATAACCAATATAAAATTATTTTTGAGATATTTTAAGTCTTTATCTCACTGAGCCATCAAAACCCAGGTGTCCTTCACTCTTAAAGGACATCTCAGTTGGACTAGCCTTATTCCATGTGTGTTTGTGTGGCCAGAGCAACAAGGCCCACAGTTCTGGTCCAACCAACTATTTTATATTTAAAGAAATTGAGGCTAGAGAAGTCCTCTGAGCATGGGACTCAGAGCATGGAGTCCTGACCCCCAGCTAATGTCAGGAAATTTATGCCCACTGCTGCCTGTTCACAGGATCTGGAGTAAGGATTTTGGTTCACCCAGATCTGAGAGATAGCCCAAGGGAAGTGTGACACTGGCATTGCTCTTGAGGCTTAGAAGTCTCAGGACACCATCAAGTATAACAACATTCACATCATAAGGGTGCATGAGGGAGAAGAATGAGAGCAAGGGATTGAGTACCTATTTAAAGAAATAATGACAAAATCTTCCCTAACCTAGTGAAGAAAAAGGGCATACAAGACTGGGACCTGCAGAGAGTTCCAAACCAGATGAACTCAAAATGGCCCACACCAAGACACATCATAATTAAAATAGCAAAGATTAAAGACAAAGAATCTTAAAAGCAATAAGAGAAAGATAGTTACCTACAAGGGACCTCCCAAAGACCGTCAGCTTATTTCTCAGCAGAAACGTTTCAGGACAGAGGGGTTAGCACGATATATTTAAAGTGATGGAAAGCAAGGACCTACAGCCACAACTACTCAATGGAGCAGGGCTATCATTTAAAATAAAAGGAGAGACTGAGTGCTTCCAAGACAAGAAAACGCTAAAGAAGTTCATCACCATTAAACCAGTATTACAAGAAATGTTAAAGAGACATCTTTAAGAAGAAGTAGAGAGGAAAAGGAGCATAAATATGAATAATAGAATGGCAATAGCTATGTGCCTATCAGTAATCACTTTAAATGTAAATGGGTTACATGCTCCAATCAAAAGATGTGGGATAGCTGAATGGTATGCAAACAAGACTCCTATATACACTGTCTATAAGAGACCTACCTCAGAGCGAATGATACACACAGACTGAAAATAAAGGGATGGAAATGGAATGAAAAAAAAAAAGGTGGCTTAGCAATACTTATATCAGATAAAATAAAGTTTAAAACAAAGGCTATAATAATAGACAAAGAAAGACATTGCATTAAGGATAAATAGATCATATATTTAGGTGCTTCAACATAGGAGCACCTAAATGTATAAAGCAAATATTGGTGGGCATAAAGGAGAGATCAACAGTACTACAGTCATAGCAGGGGACTTTAACACCCCATTGACATCAATGGATAGATCTTCCAGGCAGAAAATCAATAAGAAAACAGCAGCCTTAAATTACAATTACTGGTAGACCAGATGGATTTAATTGATATTTTTAGGGCATTTCATCCCAAAGCGATAGGATATCCTTTTTCTTTTTTCAAGTTCACATGGAAAATTTTCCAGGATAGGACACAAGACGAGTCTTAATAAATTTAAGAAGATTGAAATCATATCAAGCATCCTCTCTATTATAATGGTATGAAACTAGAAATTAATTACAGTAATAAAAATAAACAACACAAACATATGGGGGTGAAATAACATGTTACTAAACAATGGATTTGTTAACAATGAGATCAAGGAAGAAATCGAGATACCTTGAGACAAATGAAAATAAAAACACAACTATGGGACATAGCAAAAGCAGTTTAAAAGGGAAATTCATAGTAATATGGGCCTAGCTCAAGAAACAAGAAAAATCTTAAATAAACAATTTAAGCTTACACCTGAAGGAATTAGAAAAAAACAATAAACAAATCCCAAAGTGAGTAGAAGGAAAGAAATAATAAAGATCACAGTGGAAATAAATGAAACAGAGTCTAAAAAAGAACCACAATATGTAAGATCAATGAAACCAAGAGCTGGTTCTTTGAAAAGATAAACTAAATTGATATATATACCTTTAACCAGACATCAAGAAAAAAAGAGAGAGGATCCAAATAAATATAACCAGAAATGAAAAAGAAGTGATAACTGACATCAGAGAAATGCAAAGGATTATAAGAAAACTAGGGGCCCGGTGCACGAAATTCGTGCACTGGGTGGTGGGGGGCGGGAGTGTCCCTCAGCCCAGCCTGCCCCCTCTCACATACTGGAAGCCCTCAGGCGTTGACCCCCATCACCCTTTCAAAGGCACGTTGATCTTTAGACATTTTCTGTCGATGGCACCTCAGTCTTTCGGCCTCAGAGTGACGTTTTTCCAGTAGCTGTTCTTCAGATACATTCTGTTGCAGACGTCGCCTTTTTTCAAGATCAGACGCACGTTGCTCTGCAGACATTTTCTGTCGATAACGCCTGCACTTTTCGGCTACAGAGCTACCTTGTATCAACCGTTTATCTTTGGACATTGTCCTACCTGTCTAGGACACCGTCTGAGATGCAGGAGAATGAGAGTCCTGCCGGTCAGGCCACTGAGAGCTATGTGACTAACGGCTGATTCTGGCTGAGTCTGTGGGGGTGGGACTTCCTCCTTCCTGCTGTCACTTTCCTCAACTGTGATGAGGAAGCTGGGGTGACAGGTAACACTGTCCCCGGAAGCCTGGCCTCCTGGGGGCCCGTGTCCGGGTCTGCCGGCGGGATCGGGTCTCGGGCGACTGCTGGCACTCACACCCCCAACCCACTCTCGGATGGCGCTGTACCATCCTGCCTGCAGTATGCAAATTAGCCGCCATCTTTTTTGGCAGTTAACTGCCATCTTAGTTGGCAGTTAATTTGCATATCTCACTGATTAGCCAATGAAAAGGGTATCGGTCGTACACCAATTACCATTTTTCTCTTTTATTAGTTTAGATAATATGAACAATTTTATGCCAATGAATTGGACAATCTGGAAGAAATTGATAAATTCCTAGAAATATGTAATCTTTCAAGACTAAAACAAGAAGAAACAGAAAATCTTGACTGACAATTTACTACCAATGAAAGCAAATTAATAATAATAAAAAAAAACTCCCAACAAACAAACGTCCTGGACTGGAAGGCTTCACAGGTGAACTTTAGCAAACACCCAATGAAGAACTAACATCTATCCTTCTCAAACTATTCCAAAAACTCAAGAGGAGGGAAGGCTCCCAAGCTCATTTTAAGAGGCCGCCATTTTCCTCACTTCAAAACCAGACAAAGACATTACAATAAAATTATAAGCCAATATCCCTGGTGAACATAAATGCAAAAATCCCCAACAAAATATTAGCAAACCAAATTCAGTAATATGTTAAAAAGATCAAGTGGAGCCCAGCTGGTGTGGCTCAATGGTTGAGCATTGACCTATGAACAAGGAGGTCATGTTTCAATTCCTGGTCAGGGCACATACCCCAGTTTCGGGCTCAATCCTCAGTAGGGGCCATGCAGGAGGCATCTGATCAATGATTCTCTCTCATCATTGATGTTTCTCTCTCTCTCCCTCTCCCTTCCTCTTTGAAATCAGTAAAAAGATATTTTTTAAAAAAGATCAAGTGGCATTTATTCCAGGGATGCAAGGTTAGTTAAATATCCACAAACCAATTAACATGCTACACCACATAAATAAAATGAAGGATAAAAATTATGTGATCATATCAATAGATACAGAAAAAGCATTTGATAAAATCCAGCATTCATTTATGATTAAAAAGAAAAAAACCTCTCAGCAAAGTGGGAATAGAGGCAACATACCTCAACGTAATAAAGACCACTATTATGACACCATATATGACAAACCACTGCTAACATCATACTGAACAGGGGAAAGCTAAAAATGTGACCATTGTGTTGCAGAGAATATAAATCACACCTGCCATTTATATATTCAGCCTCCACCACAGTTCAGGAGCATATTTCCTACATTCACTGCTTTATTTGAACCTCATAAAAAGCCCAATGAAATACAGACCCCATTTTACAGAAGAGAAAACTGAAGATGGGAGAGACAACATGTCTAAGATCACATTCCAATAAGAATAGAACCAGGATGTGGCTCAGCTCTGTTTGGCACAAAGCCCTGGATTCTTACGTTATAATCTCCTAGGAGGAGTCAGAAGGCTGTAAAGGAGAAAACCATGCCGCATGATGTAGACATCAGGAACACTGTTCGCGCCTAGAAGAAGACAGCTTTGGGAAAGACTTGGAAAGAACAGGATGACGACAGGGTCAGAAAGAATTATGATCCACTAGTGACCTGGTGCACGGATTTGTGCACATTGAAAGGAAATTAATTAGAAGGTGGCTGGCAGGGCGGGGCTGGGCAAGATGGGCTGGAAATGCCCTGGAGCCAACTTCCTCTGGTCCCTCCCCAGCCAGCTGCACCTGGGGCCTCACTGTGGTGGACTGAGCAGGGTCTTTCTGACAGGTGGGGTCCCATGAACTGGCCTGCAGGGATCGGGCTGAAACCAGCTCTCTGACATGCAAGAGGGCAAGAGGGCACTCTGCAAAGTTGCTGTCGTACAGGGTGTGGAATGCAAATGCAAATGTACAGTAAAAGCAGATTCAGGGGAACAGTACCCTAGGAACAACATAACCCATGGCAGAAGGTGGAATTGTGCTTCCTGATAAGGAATTCAGCTCCCTGCTCTCTGGTTTTGAGGTGTGTCACCTGAGAACCGCCACTGTCAAGTCACTGCAGCTTGGCAGCTCCTGCGTTAAGCATCTACCCCCTAGTGGTCAGTGCGCATTATAGCAACCAGTGGGATGGTGGGAGGGACACTTAAAAATTAGGTTTTTATATATATAGATGTAGGGCCAGGTTTCCAGCTCGTATCTTTGGGCATCAATATTTATTGTCCAAGGAATCTGGATGGTTTCAGGTTTCCAGAAATTACTTAGAAAGACAGTGGTCTCCCCATCCCAGACAAGATTCTTTAGGAAGCCAACTCCCGTGTCCATGGAGTCCCTGGCTTCCTGTTGCCAGTCACTACATTCACAGACTGCCTTGGGTCTGTTTAGAGAGCAAAAGGGTGTGGGGTTTGCATCACTGGCTTTAACGTGTCCTGTGTGCTTTTCCCAAGATGAAATTCTAGTCCAGGAGATATTGAATCCAAATAAATCATCCGGGGCGGAAACACCCAGGACAGCAACAACACCACCACAAGCATTGTTCAAGGGGGAAAAAAGCAAGTATATGTTTTTTAACCCTATAATTACATGTGTTCCTAGGGGCCTATGGTATTAAATGCACAATCCCATCATCTTCACATTCTTAAGGCCAGCTTCTTCTGGGGCAAAAGCAAATGGAGATGTGAAAGAGGCGGTTGTCCCAAACCATTTCCATAACCTGCCCGAGACTGGGGAGGTCAAAGCCAGACCGGCAGAGACAAGTTCCCTTCATTATGAGGTGGTCTCTGGGGTGCATGTGCACAAGAGGGGCTCCACCACTGCAGGAACAGGGGCACAGGAAAATGGGAACTTTCCATAAGCCAGCATGTGTGATGCTCACCTAAGCTTCTTAGAGAGCAGGGCAGTGACCATGACCCCATTTGATGGGATCAAACTAAGGTCTGAAAAAGGACATGCCCAAGGCACTAGTACATACTTTTCCAAAAATACAGCCTCATGTTGTTCAAAATGAACATAATAAAGTAGCGCACTGAGAACCAAGATAGAATATTTGGTTGACACCTGCTAAGGAGAAAGCCGGGCACCAGAAATCTACACACAGAGCGTGAAAATGCACAAAGGAGCAGGGAAGTCCAGCTTTTTCTTGAAAGTTTGCATCCAGGCATAAATTTTAAGTCCTTGCACTAGCTCACCAACATCTGCCCAGACCCAAACTGCTGGTTCAAGGCACTCAGGTGATGCCTGACTCTTTGGTTACACATTAACTTTCCAACACACATTTCCAATGGAAACTCTATTAGCATTCCACCCTAACGTTTTAAAATAAATTATGGACCAAAATGTTTATAAGTGTGTAATCATTTCCTCATTTTTTTTTCATGTTCTTCTTCAAAGATGCTGACACTGATGAGGATGAGCCAGTTGGTGCTGAACTGCCAGATAATGCACAATTCTCTCCTAGCAACGAGGACAAAATTCTCAATAATGGTAAATGCAACCCGGTAACTCCCTTGCCTGAGTTCAGAGCTTAGTGGGGAGCACAGAGGGGCCTGACAGAGACAGATGGAGACGGCTCCTTTTTGGAGGGTGAAAAGCGAGGTTGCAGAGCATGGCCATTTCACCAGGTCAGACAGATTTTCAGTCTCTGTCAAGACCCAGAGACCACCAGCCTCCCTCCCATCCCTGTCCAAGGATCTGACCCTGGAAAAGTACGCCTAGAGGAGCTGGCAGGACTGTCGTCCCTGCAGGCAGGTGGATGCCAGAGGGCAAGGAAGGCGCTGTCACACTGCCCATCCCCTCCCAACGTTTCAGTTAAGTCACTACTCCTCTCCTGGGGTGGGGGAATGGAGAGTGCCCTCCCAGGTTACCCCCACTCCTCCACCAGAAGTGGAGGAAATGCATCCCTCCAGCAGACAATTTGCTGAAATGAAAACCAGTGTCATTGTTTTCTTGTCCAAATTATCCCATATTTGTCTTGCATGTCCCTTGCATTTTGTTCCTCTGTCCTTTTAACATGCCCCGTCCTTTCTGAGCACATCCTCACTTTCTGGCACCATGAGGTGTTCTAGGGCCTGTTGTACCATCCCTGTCTCAGTCCTGGAGTCTGGTTTCTTTTACCGAAGAGCTGCACTTAAAAGCCAAGAACTGGGTGCTGAGTAAATCCAGTAGAAGGGCATTGCTTCCAGGCTTTCCCAGCAGACGGAGCTGGAAACATATGAGCACACAGAGACGCATGCACAGACACAGAGGCACACACAGATGCACACACACAGACACATACAGGCATACACAGATGCATGCACACACAGACCACACAGATGCACACACAGATACATCATACTGAGTTCTCTGCCTCTCTCCTTCCCTCCTTCCTTTCTCTGAAACCACTTGCTACCTCTGATCCCACCCCACCAGCGCAGGGTTCTCTCAGGGTTCCTTCTAGCCCTTCTTTGTTAGAAACCTGGCTTCCGTATTCCACAATATATTTAACCATTTGTTTAGTCGTAGAGCTCAAGGATTGTTATCCCACACTCCCAAGAAAATCAGATTTACCAACAGGAGAACAGTGTTTGTGGGTAGTTTTTCATCTTTAGTCTCACAGTCTATAGTAACATACTGTTTTCTGAAGTTACCCACAGTAGTTCTTTGCTTCCTTGCCTGTTCATTGTGCGTTACTCATTCTGATAAAGTCAGGGTCATTTGTTACTGTTTCATCTCTTTTTGGTTTCCACATCCTGTTGATTTTAAATGTTGATTTATATTGGAATACATAAAGCATTACCATGGTTTTTAAAGTCATAATTATAGGGAAAAAGTATCCTATATAATAAAAGGGTAATATGCAAAATGTAATGGCGGAACATCCAGCACGACCACTCGACCAGTCACTATGAGGTGCACTGACCACCTCTCTGTCCCTTTCCCTGGCTAGCAGGCTCCCATCGCCCGATGGCAAACGGGGAACTGGGGGTAGGTGGCAGGGGGACATGGGTGGTGCCAGGCCAAGGCCCCCGCCCCATCAGTCACCCCACACATAGAGGACAACCCGCTGGGGGGCCCAGGGCCAGTGAGCAAGTGGGAACGGCTGACCTCATTGTTCCTTCACCCAGTTATTAGGCTTCAATTGCCTGATGGCAAACAGGGAACTGGGGTGGGTGGCGGTGAGGGGCAGGGGCTGGCTGCAGGCAGCTGGGAAGATAGCCCTGATCGCATGCCAGGCTTACCGACCATACATGTGCACAAATTTTGTGCACTGGGCCTCTAGTATATATATAAAATTACCACTGGCCCATCACCCAATCAATTCCATAGGTAATCTATCTCATTCATTCTGTTCTACCCTTCCTGTTTCTTTTGCACAGATGAGGAGATACATGCATATTCATATGCCCCTACTTTGTTACATGAGGGGTACACACCCTTCACTCTTTTGATTTAACACTGTAAAGTGGAAATCACTCAATATCACCTGATAGAGATCTTCCTCTATTTTTTACAACTGCAAAGTATACCACCGTGTATATGAATCGTAGTTGGAGCCCCTATTATCAGTGTGTGATCTTTTCACATGTTTTAATTTTCTGCAATGACAAATAGTGCTGCAATAACTAGTCCGGTGTAGAGCCCAGAGCTGGGACAGAGAGCGGTGGGAGATGAAGTTAAATGAGAGCAGGGGCAGGTCATGACCCGTGGACCATATTGAGTACTTTGGACTCTACTCTAAAGGCAACCAGAAGTCTGCATAGGCTTTTAAACAAAGAAAAGATCAGATTAGATCAGATAAGATCAGAATTGAGCAACCTGTACCCTGCCTGTTGCACAATTGCTGAATGGGGAATAAGTGAGACCAAAGATGATCTTCCAAGTAAGTTCTATATAATAAAAGCCTAATATGCAAATAGACCGAACAGCAGAATGACAGGTCGCTATCATGTGCACTGACTACCAGGGGCAGATGCTCAATGCTGGAGAGCACAGCGGTGGTGGTGGGAGCCTCTCCTGCCTCCGCGGCAGTACTAAGGATGTCCAACTGACAGCTTAGGCAGGGCTGAGGGATGCCCCCGTCCTCCGCCCCCCCCCTGAGTGCATGAATTTTGTGTACTGGGCCTCTAGTCATAAATAAAGCAAAAAACTAGTATAACCAATAAGTAAACTCCCAAGAGTCATGAACAGCATTTGTAAATTCCCTATTCTTAGGCATTCGGGCCATTTCAGAGAGTCGTCCCTTGGAATGCCAAATCTGCTGGTTTTCTCCATGTTGGATTGTGGTGTGCCATCTGCCTGTCCCTTAATAATCTCCCAGGAACATGCAAGCAGCATTCTAATCAATGGCCTGCACTGATTCATCTTGGCTCTTCCAAGGGTCTCTCAGCAGAGTGTCTCTGCTCATTAGAGGGAATGTTACTGCATCATAACAGTAATGCTTTGCACGTACCCAGCACATTGCCCAGGGGTGTCTCAAAGCATTTTGCACAGTTAATTAAGTAAGTCTAGTAAGTGCAGGGGAGTCTCTAGCCTCTCAGCACCAAGAGGTCTGGGTGGGAGGGAGTGATGGGAGTGAAGTGTAAGGCCTACCTCCAGCTGGGCTCTGGGACACAGGGGCTCCTGGGGAGACGTGTAGGAGAGTGTGGCCTCTGTGTCAATAGGGGGAAGCATTTACATATGCAAATAAGGAAATAACTTGGTGCATATGTATTTTCTTATTGTTGGAGATGACCTCCAGGGGTAAATTCTTAGAATTGGGATAGCTGGGTCAAAAAATGAATGACTAATAGTCATAGGGTACCTAATTCCATATTTACATAACTTTCCAAAACACATTTTCTAATAAAACGTAAAAAACGATATTAACTTTCAACTTAACCTTTTATTTTATTTATTTATCTTTGTTGTTGAAAGTATTACAGATGTCCCCCTATTTTTCCTCGTTGATGTCCTACTCCCCACTCCTGCACCCTCCCCAGGCCTTCACTGAACTACTGTCTGTGTCCATGGGTTATGCATATATGCATATAAATTCTTTGGTTACTCTTTTCCCACCTCCCCCTTCTTTAACCTTTTAAAATGAAGGATGGGCCAAAATGTTTATAAGTGTGTAATCAAGAATATGTCTCTCCTTTTCCCCCCATGTTTTCCTTCAAAGAGTCCAGTGCTAATGATAGTTACCAAGTCGGTGGTCCGGAGGATCTTGGTGAGTCACATCTCTCTTCCAGCAGAGAGGACAGAATTTTCAATAGTAGTAAATGCAAACTGGTGATTACTCCTGCCTGCACTCTGCAGGAAGTGGGAGAGACAGAGGACAGGAAAGTCTCCCCTCCAGTCTTCCCAATGGTGTGTTCTCATACTGCTAAACTTTCAGCAGACTTATGAGTGAGGAGTGATATTTAAGTGTTCTTTTCATCTGAAATTCTATAATTATTAGTGAGTATGACTAACATATATTTAATGGCTTTTTCTATCATGTTTGTTCATTTTTTTCATATTCATTTATATATAATTTTTGTGAATTTTCTGTTCATTATGTTTATTTTCCCACTAAGTTTTTGGTCATTTATCCTCAATGTCAAGTACTTTATATGTTAAGAATACTACACCTTTGTCTGAGATATATGTGACAAATATTTTTTTGAGTTTGTTAGTTGTTTTTTAACTGTTTCTGAATTTTTCATGCAAAAAATATTTCAATATTTTTGTAGTTAAAATTATTCATCTTTAATTACCTTTAGCTCTTGAGCTGTAGTATAGTTGGTGGGCATCATTGCCTTGCTCATGATTTTGGCAGAAATGCCTCTGGTATTTACCCAATAAGTAAAATTCTGGCTGTAAGAGAGATTTATGTATATTCACATGTAAAGAAAGTATCCATAAATTCTTTTACATTTTGTCAAAGTCTTTTTCATCATCTTTGGAGATAACCTTTTTTTTAGCTTTATTAATATGATGTATTAAGATTTTCTTTTTATTTTATTTTTTGATTAATTAAATCTTTATTATTCAGATTATTACATTTGTTCCTCTTTTTTCCCCCCATAACTCCCCTCCACCCAGTTCCCACCCCACCCTCCTCCCTCACTCCCCACCCACTGTCCTCATCCATAGGTGCATGATTTTTGTCCAGTCTCTTCCCACATCCCCCTCACCCCTTTCCCCCCCCAAGAATACTCAGTCCACTCCCTTTCTATGCCCCTGATTCTATTATAATCACCAGTTCATTCTGTTCATCAGATTATTCACTTGATTTTCAGATTCACTTGTTGATAGATGTGTATTTGTGGTTCATAATTTGTATCTTTACCTTTTTCTTATCTGTGAAGCTCTTTATCTGACCTTCAGTTCTGAATGATAGCTTTGCTGGATAAAGTAATCTTGGTTGTAGCTTCTTGGCATTCATCACTGTGAATATTTCTTGCCACTCCCTTCTGGCCTGCAAAGTTTCTATTGAGAAATCAGCTGACAGTCATATGGGTACTCCCTTGAAGGTAACTGTCTTTTTCTTGCTGCTTTTAAGATTCTCTCTTTGTCTTTTGCTCTTGGCATTTTAATTATGATGTGTCTTGATGTGGTCCTCTTTGGGTTCCTTTTGTTTGGGGTTCTCTGCACTTCCTGGACTTGTAAGTCTATTTCTTTGACCAGGTAGGGGAAGTTTTCTGTCATTATTTCTTCAAATAGGTTTTCAATATCATGCTCTCTCTCTTCTTCTGGCACCCCTATAATTCTGATGTTGGTACACTTGAAGCTGTCCCAGAGGCTCCTTACACTATCTTCATATTTTTGGATTCTTTTTTCATTTTGCTTTTCCGGTTGGGTGGTTTTTTGCTTCTTCGTATTTCAAATCGTTGACTTGATTCTTGCAATCCTCTAGTGTGCTGTTGGGAGTCTGTATAATATTCTTTATTTCAGTCAGTGTATGCTTAATTTCTAGTTGGTCCTTTATCACAACATTTAGGGTCTCATTATATTTCTTGTAGATCTCATTAAGTTTGTCAGCAGTTTCTAGAAAATTCTTGAAAAACCTTAAAAGGGTGGTTTTGAACTCTATATCCAGTAGTTTGCTTTCCTCCATTTCTGTCATTTGTGTCCTTTTTCTTTGTCTCCGCATTTTTTATGCTTCCCTGTGTTGATAAAGTGGTTTTCTGTGCTAAGTGTCCTCTAGGGCCCAGTGGTTCAGCCTCCCCAATTACCTGAGGAGGACACTCTTGGTGCACCCCTTTGTGGGCTTTGTGCAGTCTTGTTGTAGTTAAGCCTTGATTGTTGTAGATACCACTGGGAGGAATTGACCTCCAGGCCAATTGGCTGGGAGAATCAGCTGTGTCTGCAGTGGGAGAACTTCTGTGCTGGAGACACCCCTCTGGGGCAAGACTTGCTTCAATGGGGCTTTGGTGCTCACTGAGTCTGCCCCCTGAGTGTGTCCTTTATGGTTCCACAGAGCTGCAAACTGGATGGTCCCACTCTGACCTCTGGGTACACTGGCTCCTGGTTCTCTCGGGAGGTGCTAATCTAGCCTCTGCCTTAGGCTTTCCAGCAAAAACCTCCCTGCAGGGCTTGGGCGGGGCGGGGCCCCCCGGATCAACAGGGCGGGGCTAGTAGTTATGGCTGCTCTCAGAGGCCCTGCTTCTCAATGTCTCAGTAATTGCTGCTAGCCCCTCTGAAAGAAAGCTGCCCTCGAGTTCCAACTGATGGCAGACAGTGCCACTTCTCCCGTATGAGTCTGGGTCCCCAGAGACTCGCCCAGAACTGGAGCTCAGAGCCTGAGACTCCCAGCCCGATTGAAAACGACAACCGCGCCCTCAGCCGC
>NW_006295821.1:560907-589606 GCF_000327345.1 Myotis davidii | reverse complement strand
TCCCCCCCAATTGAAAACGACAACCGCGCCCTCAGCCGCCAGCCCGCTCTGTGTGCGCCTCTGTACCTTAGTATTTTACTTCCTTACTGCGCCTCTTCTGAGTCTTGGTATGCTTTTCTCTTTCCTTCTAGTTGTAGAATTTCCACTCAGCCAGCCTTCCTGTGGTTCTGGATGGTGTCCGTTCCGTTTTTTAGTTGTATTTTTGAAGTTGTTGTTCGAGGCAGCAAACTCCAGGGTTTACCTATGCCGCCATCTTGGTTTCTCTCCCAAGATTTTCTACTATTGAATCAACCTTGCATTTCACCACTGGGTCATGTTGATTATTTTCTTAAAATGGTATTGCATTCTGCTTGTTAATACTTTATTTAGTATTGCTGCACCCAAATACACATGTCACATTAGTCTGTAGTTTTATTGTACAATCTTTATCAGGTTGAAGTATCAGTGTTATACCTGCTTTATAATATAGAATTAAAAGGTGTGTTGTTTTTTTTTCCTTTTTGATTCTCTTAGAAATTTTCTAGAGCATTGGAACCATCTGGTCTTTTCAGACTTGTTAGAAATGCCCTGTGAATCCATCTTAACTTGTTATTTTTCCCCTGGGGTACTTACTTAAAAATTTTTATATTTTTTCCTAGGAAAAGTGATTAATTTCAGCTCTCTTAATCAAATGGGGTCAATTCTAGCAATCGATATTTTTCTCGAGAAAATCATCTATTTCTTATATGTTTCAAATGTATTTGCATGGAGATCTTCAAATTGTCTTGTAAATTTTAAAATGCCATTTGTTTCCATTGCTATTTCCCTCTTGTTATTTCTTATTTTTTAAACTTATGCTTTTTTTCCTCCATGATCAGTTAAACTAGTAGTTGTTCTAGTTTATAAATTTTTCCAAAATCCAGGGTTTTAACAAATTAACTCCACTACATTTCCATTCTGTACCTCTTTAATTTCTGTCTTTATCATTAATTCTTCCTTCTTTATGCTCTCTTACAATTCACTTTGTTGCCCTCATTCTAGGTTTTAGAGCTGAGTAATTTTTTGTTTTACCAATATGTGTTTAAACATATTCCATAGATTTTTATACATAGTATTTTAATTAACACTAGAGGCCCATTGCATGAAGAGATTCGTGCAATAGGCCTTCCCTTCCCCTGGCTGCTGGCACCAGTTTTCCTCCGGCACCCAGGACCCAGGCCTTCGCTCCAGAGCCTTCAGTCTTCACTCCGCCGCTTTGTACCTACTATGCAAATTAACCACCATCTTTGTTGGGTTAATTTGCATACTCTCCTGATTGGCTGATGAGCGTAGCAGAGGGATGGTCAATTTATATGTTTGTCTATTATTAGGTAAGATTATTTTTTCAGAAATTCTATAGGTTTAGTTTGTACTTCCTTTTTATCTAAAAGTTGTCTAATAAAAATGTTTTCTAATTTCCTAGGGCATTTTCTCTTTGTTTCTATTAATAATTTCTATTTTTATTGTACTGTGATCAGAGAATATTCTTTTTAATAGCTCTACTTTGAAATTGGCTTACATTTTCTTTTGACCTAATATAAAACCAATTATGTGAATATTCCATAAGCATTTGAGAAGATGTATTCTCTACTATTGAGATGTAAAGGGTATTTAGTGTACATTTATAATATCTATCTTATTGATTATGTTGTTTAAGTGTCCTCTCTCCTTATATTTATCACCTTGATCTTTTATTGAGAACAGCGTACAAAAGTTTCCTATTATAAATATGTTTCTGTATATGTGTTCTTGCATTTTCTGTAGCTTTTGCTTTATAAGTGTTATTCTTGTGTTATTTTCTGCATAGATTTTCATGATTGTTATATTTTCATTGTGAACTCTAGCTTACTCTAGCTTTTAGTATTAAAAAGAGCAGCTCTTTGTCATGTTTAGTGCTTTAGGCTTGATTTTACTGTCTGATAAAAAGATTACTGCGATCTGCTTTTTTATTGTTTCAATTTACTAACATATCTTTGTCTATTTCTTTACTAGTTTTCATTTTTTAAAAAATCTTTATTGTTGAAAGTATTGCGTATGTCCCCTTTTTTTCCTCATTGACCCCTTCTAGCCCACCCCTGCCTCTCCACCCCCCACCCCAGGCCTTCATCACACTATTGTCTGTGTCCATGGGTTATGCATATATGCATACAAGTTCTTTGGTTGATCTCTTCCCATCCACCCACTCTCCCCGCCTTTAATAATTCAGCATCACTTTAAGTATACAGACTATTCTTGGATCTCATTCCCTAAAAAGAATTGCCAAAAAAAAATTTAATGGATAAGTTAAGCTCATTTACATTATTGATGTGACTGACATTTGCTAGAAAAATGTGAGAGTTACACATTAATAGGAGTTTATTAAAATTTCATCAAGGATTTAATGCAGGAGGACTAGAGAAATGTAAGAAGCAATAGTGAACCCAAAAAGTCCTGTTAAATAGGAGAGTAAATCCAAAGATTTCCTGAGTAAAACAATAATAGCAAAGCAATTTCTACCTCATTGCAATTCGTTCGCCATACCATGAGTGCTGGTTTTCCCATCATTTCAAACAGGTGTTTCTACATGCTGGCCAAATAGACTGGGCAAGTTTAAGTGTGTCTGCACGGTGAGGAGTTGGAAAGTTCTCCCCTCATAGCCACCTCCACCATTTTCAGATTAGTATGATGATATTTTTCATTACACTAATATGTTTCCTACTTCCTAGTCAGGCATTGATTCCCTCTCCTTTTGCTCTGCAACAGTCTATTTTGGATTTGTGACGCACTTAGGATGATAGAATACCAGAGCCAGATGATCGCCCAGAACAAGTTAGTTGTCAGAGGTGAATGGAATGGCAGAGTGGCACACAGCCCACGGACAGCTAGTGACATTGCGTTACAGGCTTATCCCTTTTAATGGAAAGAAAACTGCAACATGAAGTCTCAACCTCCCCAACAGGAGGAAGGGTCACAGAAACAGAGCCCGAGCCTTGGCAAAACCCATCCCTGGGAGCCTTATCTGCAATTCGTGTTTTGCTTCCTCTTATTTCCTCCTCAGCCTGAGTCAGACCTTTTCATTTTTACAAAAAGCTAAATGGATGTGTTAAGACAGCTCCCAATTTAGCTTGGTTCCCAAAAATTAAGGGAAAGATGTAAGGTGTAGCTGGTGGGACCTTGGTTGCCTGAGGGAACAGCACATTTGTGCTTGGTATTAGTGCCTACCACACTGGGTTTGCATGTCCACTGCCACCCCCAGTAGAATGTGGCCTTCTGGGGGAAATACTGTGTCCTCCATGCCACCCAGCATTTTGTAGAGAGCAGGTGTCTGTTGACTGAATGAATGAATGGGTGAATGAATAAATGAATGAAGTGTCACAACCTTGAGATTCGTTTGAGCAAAGGACTGGAAAGATGTTTCTATGAAAATGTGTGGCGATAATGTAGATTCATGAACATGGAGAAAAGGCTAAATTCCATAATATTCTACTAACTATACAAGCAACTCAAACACAATTTGACAGTGTTGTGCTGTTTTGCAAAAGGTGCTAGGTTCTGAAGTCCTCACCTCCAGGTGCTTAGAATTTGGTCTGGGAAATGGGCCAGGGAAATATACTAGAAAGAGATGATCATGGAGAAATTGAACTGGAAAAGCAGTTGAAGAAAATATAAGAACACGTTTTCTCCATGTCCACTGAAGGCAAATGACAAAGACAAACTTTGGCAGAAACAGAGAAGAGATCAGACCAGGAAATGGCTGCAACTAGAGAGAAATCCATTCTTTTCCTGGGAATAGGGCACCAGCTGGCTTCCCCTCAGCCTGACCTGGCTCGTTAGACCCCTTTGCAAGGAAAGGAGGGGCACCTCCAAGCCAGTGGCTTTCACTCTGGGGTGGTTACCCGTGAGTGGGTTATCAAATCAATGTATTGGGTTGGCACCAACCTTTAAAACAGAAGAAGAGTAAAAATAGAGTGCATGTGTTGATGGAACTTTTGTTGAGAGAGAGAGAAACTTGGTCATGATATAATGCAGTTTCCTTCCCGTCGGTGGAGAGCTAATGGATACGCAGCTGCTGCTTCAGGTGACGCCCTCATCCCTGAAAGACCTGAGATCTGGAGATAAGTTTGCTGCACGTTGCTTGTGTGTGCAGTGGGTCTCCTCATTGTGCTGAAGCTGGAGTGGGGCCGACTTCTTGGAGGGCACACTCAGCGGTGTTCTACCTACGCAGAAAGGCTCTCTTCCTTGCCAGATGACAAGGCTCCCAAGGAACTGCTAGCTTTCAGCAAATATAAGACCCATCACCCGCAGTGGTAACCAGTTTATCCATCTGTGTTTGTTTCCTGGGGCTGCCATAACAAAGAACCTCAACCTGGGTGGTTTGAACAATAGGAATCAATTGTTTCTCAGTTCTGGAGGCACAAGTCTGAGATCAAGGGCAGGTTGGTTCCTTCAAGGCTGTGAGGGAGAATCTGTCCCATGTTGTCCTTGGCTTCTGAGGCTTTCCCACAGTCTTTGATGTTCCTTGGTTTGTAGGCGCATCATCTGATGTCTGCCCCTGTCATCATGTGGTGTTCTCCCTGTGTATATCTGTCTCTGTGTCTAAATTCCCCCTCTAATAAGGACGCCAGCCATATTGGATTATGACTACCCTACCCCAGTATGATCTCATCTTAATTAGTTACATCTACAATTACCTTATTTCCAAATTAGGTGGCATTTGGAGGTAGCGGGAGGCAGGACTTCAACGTGAACTTTAGGGTGACCCATAACACCATTTGACTGCAAAGATCTTCAAGCCAGCAGTGCCTGGGAAATAGTCGGGTGCTTCCCCGGTGAATGTTAGCTACATTTGTTAAAATCCTCCTCCAAGGACATGTTTAGAGAGAGGAAGAGAGAGAAAGAGAGTGTTGCCTCCCATACATACACAGCCCCACTGGCAATTGAACCCCAAACCTAGGTATGTGCCCTGACTGAGAATCAAATCAGCAACCTTTTACTATACAGGACAATGCTCTAACCAACTAAGCCATCAGGCCATGGCTTGACTGCTTTAAAAAAAATAAAGTAAATATTTTGCCATTTTATTTTAATTAAGAAATAAAGTGAGGCTCAGGATAGCCTTATTTTTTCTGTGTTGTTTCTTCTTGTGGTCAGATGTGGCCCTGACCCCCAGGCCCTGGACAGTGAGGGTGGTGCCCATGTTTTTGAGGAGACTGAAAACATGGTTCCCACGGTGGTGGTGGCGGCGGCTGCTGCCACAGGAAAGACCCACCTCGTCGGTCAGAAGGTTGTTTTTGAGTGATCAGTACCCAGAACCCATTAGAATATCAAATCCATCATTTGAGCCTATCTCTGAAGAGGCTGTGGTCTGGGAGATAAAGTGGCATTTCAGACTCTTCTCACTTGTGAGCCAAGATTGATGCCTGTTCAATTTTGTCAGGTTTCCTCCATGCTGTAACACCGGAGCACTCCGTTTTCTCATTCACGGGCTGAAATCTATGAATTTTTTACCTTGAATCTAATTGTTCTAGACAGGAAAATGTATATAGAAATTTAAGTTGCACCTTGTTGCAAGTAATAGTAGTAACAATAATAATGATGATAATGCTGTCTCAATGCACCTTTCAGTACCTCATATTAAGAGAAACAAATCCAAGGATCTATGACTACCCTTGGGCCACATGTGGCTGAATACCGTGATGACAATGATAATAATGAACTTGTGCATAGGCCTGACACTGTCACATGCTATCTTCCCAACAAGCTCACAAGATAGACCCTGTGTATGCCTTTTATTGAATAGAAAGTTGTTTAAGGAACAGACTGGGTTACCAGCCCTTACCACTCAGGTCAGAAACCACCGCACTGCCTTCTTCATTCTAGAAAAGTACAGATTTTGCATCCACACCAGAATCACTGAGAGAACCGCCATCTCCCAGAGGTTGACTCCTCTGAGAGAACTCAGAAACTCGGACTATAATGAGCATGGCTCCTTGTAGGAGACCCACAAAGCCCACACTCCCCAGAGGTCTGAAGCACCATAGGTAGGACCCAAGACAGGCACTGCTCAGAAAGGTGCTGTGCTGGGCCCAGACAGCAGGCACCCCATAAAGTCTTCCCAAGTGAGTGGGTAACAGTCAATGATTATAAAACTAATGTCTGTCAGGTTTCCTACCTTTTCTCAAGGAGCTATGCAAATATACCCCTCTCCAAAGAACTGGCAGATAATACTAAGAAACCCATGAGCTAAACTTATGTGCCATTTATCTAGATAGATAGATGATAGAGGTAGATGATAGAGATAGGTAGGTTGGTAGATAGATAGATAATAGACAGACAGATACAGAGTTGATAGATAATAGCTATAGATATAGATACAGATATAGCTATAGATATAGATTTAATTTGGGGAAAAGAAAGCTTATTATCTAAGTTTTTTGTTTATGTTTTTGAAAAGCTATTTCTTCAAGAAAATAATTTTTACTCTTCTTTTGGGAGGAACCAGAGTAGCCTGTGGTTGTTTTCAACTGAGCTATAAGGCCAGGGTTTGACTGCATTTTTAAAAAAGTAAAAGTAAATACTTGAAAGGTAAAATACCACTGCACTGTTCTACAGAGGCAACATTTCTAGCAAATTAACAGTCCAGATGGAATCCTCCCTGAAAAAGACAGGAAGGGTGGAGGGGTGTTGGGTGCCATTGGAGTTAAACCAAGGACCAGTTCTCAGAGCTGCCCATTCCCTGGGTATCTCCAGGGAATCCTGTGGTGCAGGATCCTCCACATGTCCTTGAAAAGGGCATGAGTCACACGGTTTCTCACAGGTCCCTAGACTCCCACCCCAGGGCTCACTAGGGGTGACTTACTCTCTGCCTCAGATCCTGCATCTGTAAAATAGGCATAGGATTGCTGAGGGGTCCAATGAGATAATTCAAACACAACAGTTCTGGGCACATAGAGAGAGCGCCAAGGTGCTAACATCATCATTATAGCAATGGTGACTTCTATTACAGAGGAACAACTAGTCAGTATTCTTCCTCAGTATGCATTATTGATAATTATGCATTCATTGTTCATCTGCTCACTCACTTACTTAATAGACATTAGTCAACAACTACTGTGTGCCAGATAAAAGCTTCTAGGTCCGAGGGGAGAACATTAAGTTCATTCTTCCTGGTACCTGTCCTGGAGAGGCTTGCAGTCTGGTGATTACATCACAGATTTTAAGTGTTGCTATTTGTTTTATGTCCACTTCTACTTATGTACGTGGAGGAGGATTAAGGGCAAATATAGAGGGGAAAATGGACAACCTAAGCCCGAGGATGCTCTGATTGCCAAAACAGCCAATTTCCCCTGTGTGATTCCCAGCATATCTGAGAAGTCCTCATGGTCCATAACACCATTCCTGAAATCTTGACTGTGCCTAACTAAACTTTAGTTTAAGACTTTGGGATTGCCCTAGTCCCCTCGTCGGCAAACTGCGGCTCTTGAGTCACATGCAGCTCTGGCCCCTTGAGTATAGCTCTTCCACAAAATACCACGTGCGGGCGCACGTACAGTGTGATTGAAACTTCGTGGCCCATGCGCAGAAGTCAGTTTTCAGCCTGGGCAAGTCGATTTTGAAGAAGTACTGTTGATACTTGGCTCTATTGACTAATGAGTTTGCCGACCACTGCCCTAGTCAATTTGGCTCAGTGGATAGGGTGTCGTTGTCAGGCTGTGGACCAAAAGTTTGATTTGGGTCAAGGGTATGTACCTCAGTTGCAGGCTTCTCCCCTGCCCAAGCCCTGGTAAGGGCACATGCAGGAGGCAACCAATAGATGTGTTTCTCTCACATTGATGTTTCTTTCTGTCTTTCCTTCTCTCTCCCACTGTCTTTAAAAATCAATGGAAAAATATCGTCGGGTGAGGATTATAAAAAAAAACAACAACCGCTCTGTTAAAAATTGTGTCCCATAAAGCATATGTAATTTTATGCCATAATCATTAATTTCCTATTAACATTAGCTTTAACAAAAGATTCACTCACTCAATAGTGAGCTAGCATCTCAGTGCTGATAGATAAACAAGGGGTTGTTCTATCCCAAGAACCCACAGGCCAATGGAAGACCCGACTAGTTATTATTCATGTGTTCATCAAATATAAATGTGCTAAACTTAAAGGTTTTTCTTAAGTGTTCCAAGGAGTTTTGGGAAAACTAAAGGGGGGTGGATCTTCTTGATACCCTTTGAGAGTAGAAGGGTAAGGAAAGAGAAGGAGCGTGTGCTGCAGGGCACAGTGAAGGTCATGCCCAAAGGAGGAGTGACTCTGACTCTAAGGTGAGCCCACCTCCACCCTTGACTCTGTCGGACTGGAGTCGGCCCTCAGACCAGGCACATGCAGAGTCCCTCCCAGCCCTGTGCAACCCCACACTCTTCCTCTTCCCCAGCAACAGGACCAGTCCACACCATCATTGGTAGAAAGGGCTTGACAGAAGGCAGGGCGGGAAGTCACCCACTTATGAACTGTGTCCAGGTCCAAGGACAGGTCCAATCACTCAGGAGCATTAGCTCCATAGGAGGAACTGGTGCTCACTACTAGGAACGAGGGCCCTTCCTACACCCAAGTGACAGAGTAGTTTCTCACTAGTGCATCCTCTGAGTGTAGAGAGAAAATATGAAGGTGTACATTTCCACCCAGGCTTGAGCACAAGCCACACGTTCTCGGTTCTGGGCTCAAGGAAGGAAAGGATGTTTTGAGGGCCTCACCTGAGGCTATGCAACCATCACAACGCTGTGCACAGGATGCTGCTTCCTCGGAAGTTTTAAAGAAAAGACTTTTGGAATTATGCCTTAATTACTTACCAAAGTTTAATCATTGTATTTATTTTTTTTTCCCCACAGACAAAAATAACTCAAAAAATGATCCCTATGAAAGTTTATCAGTTCTGGACAAAATCCTCAAAAAAATTGGAAAATTTTCAGGTAAACTGGAATAATAGATAAGTGGATCCCAGTTCTGGGATTATCTTAGTACGAAGAGAAGTAAAACATCCACTCAAGAGATGCGCATGCCTTGTGAACAGCTCTCTGAAAGAGCAGGTGACACAGTTCCTGGGTAGACCAGCTGTGAGCCCCACAGAAGTTTCCTGGTGGTTGTCAATGCAGGGACACCCTGGTCTATCAAGTCCAGATTTAAGGCATCATGGGCCACATATAGGTATTTCCTCTCCTTCTCAACCTAACTGAGCAAGAGCCTGTCCCTCCGTCTCAGGAATAACTAGGGCAGGTGAAGCTGCTGTCAAACATATACATTGCAGCTGTTGCTGTCCCTTGTGACCAGACCCAAGAAGGTCCAAACCACCAGTCACACCTGCCCCTCACTGCAGGCAGCCTCCCACCTAGGGCTGAGCCTCATATCTCTGAGGGTCCCTTATCTGCTGCCCTTCCCACTGCCTTTTCTGATATGACTTCCTAACTGCTAAATTGGTCCACACATATTCCCCATGGCTTCTGTTCTTGGCCCCATGCTCTCCCAGGAACTTTTCAGATCATCTCTGAGCCTTTTATCCAGGCCAGTCCTCCCCCTGTCCTCCCAGCATCTCTGAGTTAGACTTTGTAGTCACGCTGATGATTCATTATCTCCAGCATTCTACATCCCACACATCTGTCCACACAGCCTAAGACTGCCCCCAACTGGCCTCACTCCCCCACCCAGGACGACTCCTTCTCCCCATCTCCTTCCAGTTCACACAGCGCCAGGGATGCTTGAAGCCGGTTTCAGGCTTCCTTACTAGTAGTGTCTGCAGCTGTGGGACCTCCATGACAGGCTCTGAACTGCATGCTCATGGAAATAAGTGAACACCTCAAATTTCTCAAGAAAATCTCATATCTCCAAACAGGAAATCTTTCCAGTAAATTGAAGAGGACAAGCAAACCTCAAAGAGCAGAGAGTGGTCAGCATGGCCATCAGCTCCGAGAGATCTCTGTAAAGAATGAAATCCTGACTGAATGAGAACACATCCATCCGCCCCATTCTTAGGAATAAAGAACATATGTATACACATATGTATGTATGGTTAACCATTTAGTAGAAGGAAAGTTCTTTTATTCATGTATTCCCAAGTAGAATTCATTTATTTAAACATTAAGCTAGAGGGTATGTGTTTCTTTTTATTTGTGTAGTTCTTTTAAAACTATATATTTTTATTGATTTCAGAGAGGAACAGAGAGGGAGAGATAGAAACATCATTGATGAAAGAGAATCATTGATCAGCTGCCCCCTGAATGCCCTCTACTGGGTATCGAGCCCATAACCTGGGCATGTGCCCTTCACCAGAATTGAACCTGGGACCCTTCAATCTGTAGGCTGACACTCTTAGCCAAACCAGCTGGGGCTGTGTAGTGGTTTTTTTAAGGAAACAAGAACCAAAAAAATTTATTGGGTCTGAAAAGAAGAGCATTGAAAGCTTCCTCTTTTTAAATAGGATAAAGTTTAAGGAAACTTAATCTCAGATAGTCTGAGAATTCTGTCCATGAAGCTTGATAGTCAGCCCTCCCACATCTCCCTCCCTCCCTCCCACCTGCAAAGCATACACACACGTACAAAACACACAGAATTGTATTGCACCATAATACTTACTAGGCTTGGGAAAACAAATATTGGGTCTCTATAATATGGGAGGTAAAAGTATGCTCCAAATGGGGTATCCAACCTACAGCATTTTCAGAGGGAGGGGAGAGACCAAAACACATTCTCAGCAAGTTTTTTTAATCCAAACTCATTCAGATTGTGGACAGGTTATTCCTCTGCTTGACTCATGAGGGACCAGGTTGGAAAGAATTACTGAGAATAAAATGTGGTTGTCCCGTTTTTTTCAGAAAGGCAGATCTAGAGAAGTTCATAAAGCATCTGGTAGATATGTTATTGGGTTTTTCTTTGTCTAAAAAATACCTATTTTATTTTTGAAATATATTTTTACTAAGTATAGAATTCTAGGTTAGCAGTTATTGTCTTTGTTTAAAGATGAGTTTCTATTGTCTTCTGACTTTCATCATTTCCATAGAGAAGTCTGCTGTCACTGTCAGTGTTCCTGTTATTCCTTTGACAGTAAAAGTCCTTTTCTCCTCTGGCACTTTTAAGAATTTCTCTTTGTCTTTTGATTTCAGCAGATTTACGGTGATGTACCTGGATGTATTTTCATTGCACCTGTTACACCTGGGGTTTATAGTGATATTTGAATCTGTGGCTTAATTTATTTTCTAAACTTTGGAAAATTCTAGGTCCTCTCTTCAAATATTGATTTTGTACCATTATTTCTCTTCCCTCTTCCCTGATTATACATCTCAGATCTTCTACTGTGTCCTATATGTTTCTTATAATTCTTTTTATTTTTCATTCTTTGTTTTCTTTGGCTTTTATCCAGATATTTTCTACTGATCTAATTCCAGATAACTCACTCTCTTCAGCTATTGTTATTCCTCTGTTTTGTACTAAATTTCAATCATTGTGCTTTTTAATCCTAAATTTTCCATTTGATTCTATTTTATGGATTCCACTTTTCTGTGAACTCACCATCTTGTCATCTGTTTTATTGAATTGTATTAGTTGTAGTTTGTTTGGGTGTTGTTTTTTTGTTTTTTTTTTTGTTTTTTTTTTAGCTGTATTCAATAACTCCACTATCCAGTTACCTCAGAATCTGTCCGGCCATTGGTGTGATTGGTGCTTTTGACTGAATGCTGGACACTAAATTATGAAAAACTGCAGAAACCCCAGGGAGTCTATAGTTCTGTCATCCAATTCGAATAAGGGAAGATCATATTGAATTATTTTGACACCAGGCTTCAGTCTTTGTAAAATCTATTTTCAGCTTCTTTTATTTTTTATTTCTAAAGAAGTTCCTATTTAAATCTCATAAAGTTTACCTGGGCCCTTAAATTTCATTTTTATTTTTAAAATTAGACTGTTTGAAAACTCTCTTTAAGCTGCTTAGCCAAGGTCATATGGCTACCACATTTTGCTCATCTTATCTAAGCCTGCACATTAAGGATTTAGAGAATGCTTTGAGGGGACAAGCAGATCAGAAGGTTAGACTCACTATAACTCACATGCCTTCTCTCTGGCACCTCAAGTCCTGGCTGTTTCAGAAACCCTGAACTCACAATTTTGTCTTCCCAGTCCTGGAAAATTACTGAAAACCTTCTGAGTATCTGCTTTATGCTATTTTTCTCACCCTCTCTGTGACTGCATAAGAATTAACAAATGCCATAAGGGGATGATGGCAAAGCTTACATCAATGAATCTACCATCTTTCTAGAATCCTGACCCCTTGTGTTCATGGTAGCTTTTTAATGTACACATTTGTCTTTTATCTAGGTTTTCTAGTTATTTTCAGTGGGATAATTGGTCTGCTACAACCTAGTTCACCACTTACAGAAGTGAAACTCTGAGAAACACTAATCTCTCCTGGGCAGCAAGAATAGGTAATGAAAGGAAAAATATTATGGGGAGTGTTTATAAGACTTGTTTATTTTAATATTTAGAAAAAGAGCACAAAACAGTATTCCCTCTTTGTATTTTCTGATCTAAAAATGATGCTCCGGCCCTAGCTGGTTTTTCTCAGTGGTTAGAGCATTGGCCCACAGATTAAAGGATTGTGGGTTCGATTCCAGTCAAGGGCACGTATCTTGATTTCAGGATTGGCCTCCGCTCCAGTCACAGTGCATGAAGGAGGCAACCAATCGATGTGTCCCTCTCACATTAATATTTCCCTCTCTGTGTGTCTCCCCATTCCTCCCACTCTCTCTAATACTCAATGGAAAAAATATCCTTAGATGAGGATTAACAAAAATAAATAAATATAAATAAAAATGATGCTATTGGCTATCATGAGGGAATGCTTGAATTATTTCCCAGAATAGGGGAGAGTTTTCCCCTTCTCATCCACTGTCCCCTATTAACCATAGATCAGTCTATTCAAGAACCCCCTGTCAGACTTGGCATCATCCCTTAAGAGTTTGAAAGTTGTATAATTGTTAGACTCTAATCCAAATGTGTGTCAGTGTCTGCTCAGCATATGTCCCAAAGAAACAAGTAAAGGCTGTCACCTTTGCTACTATGTGCAAGTAAAGATGTGAAGAAGACTGAAAAGAGAGGAATCCTATATAATAAAAGGCTAATATGCAAATTGTCCCCTCAACTAGAAGTTCAACTGGGAATTCGACCAGCGGGCGGGGCCGGCTGGCCAACCACCCATGGCCCATCCCCCTGGTCGGCCCCGCACCCCAATGAGGGTGGAGCAGGCCCACCAACCACCCATAGCCACTCCCCCTGGCCAGCCCTGCCCCTGATCGCCCTGAATTTGTACACCAGGCCTCTAGTAAAAAAATAAAGACATTAAATATCTATTTAATTTGATATACAAAAAAATTGTTGTTATCTAAGCAACATTCCCTAAGAATTATAAAGGGAACTATGAGGAAACAGATAAGGAGCCTTTTGTCTCCTGTGATGTGAAAATATAAGTGGATCCCCAGGTACATCTGATCAAAATGCAATGTCACAAATTTTACACTGAAGTATCTATTTTTAGTAGTATGGGAATGGATTCTAAATAAGCTCTTTATAAGTACAACAAAATAACTGATAAACCCAAATGAAAGAATGAACAATGTGTAGTTTACTAGGTAACTTAACCCATAAACACCAAAGAAAAAAATTCAGATAATATACCAGTACAAATATGTGTGATTCTGTTATTAAGTTCCAATTCCTCCCCTTTGGGGGAGCCTTTAGCCCAGCCGTGGGCAAACTACGGCCCGCGGGCCGGATCCAGCCCGTTTGAAATGAATAAAACTAAAAAAAAAAAAAAAAAAGACCGTACCCTTTGATGTAATGATGTTTACTTTGAATTTATATTAGTTCACACAAACACTCCATCCATGTTTTTGTTCCGGTCCTCCGGTCCAGTTTAAGAACCCATTGTGGCCCTCGAGTCAAAAAGTTTGCCCACCCCTGCTTTAGCCAGTAGTTCTTTCATGCACATATGCACTCATGCACCACTTATATATCAAGAAGTTTCTTTCTGCAAATACCTTGCCGAGGTCATTTGGGTACTAGTCTTGTCCTGGTCTTGAGCCTGCTCTCTCACTTCTTCCATCACCCAGCTCTATTGTTCTCTTCCTGGCATATGTGCTTCTAGTCATTGACTGGTATTGGTGCAACAAATGAACACTCATCCCTTTAGCTACACAGACTTCAAGATATGGCTAATCATTACTCTTGCTATTTTGGCTCCTAGTTGGCACCATGCAGCGTCAGACCCGTGGATGGTGAGACAGTGAAGTGTAAGTCCCCACCAATGTGCTGGAATGGCCGCAAATGCCTGAGCCACCTCTGCTCTTCCTGATGTTGTTGCATACTCCTTGCCATGCGCAAACACATTTCCCTTTGAGTTTGTTCTTATCTATATCCTCCCTAGCTCCAAATGCGAAGCTCTGGATTTGTTTTCTGAAAAACCCTGCCTCCTTTGCAGGTGTATCCAGTTAAAATACTAGTGCGGGAAGAGACTGGACAAAAATCATACACCTATGGATGAGGACAGTGAGGGGGTAAGGGCAGAGGGTGGGGTAGGAACCGGGTGGAGGGGAGCTATAGGGGGAGAAAGGGGGAACAATTGTAATAATCTGAACAATAAAAATGTAATTTAAAAAAAAAGAACTGATTTCAATCCTGCATCTTCTGAGGCCAAGGGACCAAAGTATCTTCCCACCTGTTGTGATATTACCGAGAAACTTAAAACTCCAAATGAAAAAAAACAAAACAAAACTAGAAAAGGTAAGTAGTTCAAGTAGTCATTTAAAGAATCTAGATAATATGCTTACATGTAGTTGACTCTCGACCAGGGGTGGGCAAACTTTGACTTGAGGGCCACAATGGGTTCTTAAACTGGACCAGAGGGCCGGAACAAAAGCATGGATGGAGTGTTTGTGTGAACTAATATAAATTCAAAGTAAACATCATTACATAAAAGGGTATGGTCTTTTTTTTTTTAGTTTTATTCATTTCAAACGGGCCGGATCCGGCCCACGGGCCATAGTTTGCCCATGGCTGCTCTAGAGTCTCTGTCTTCACTAGTATTTTAACTGGATACCCATCAGCACACCCCTGTAATGTATTCACAAAACCATATGCTCTGCAGCTAAGCCCACTCCAGGAATTTCACTCATTCTTACAAAAGATGCTGCTTTTGTGTAATTCCCATACCAGAGCCTTGCAGGACCCAGTTGCTGCTTGGGAACTCCTCGGTATACCCCTCATGAACGCATTCCTGAAAGGAGGAGGATTGAATGCGATGGTCCACCTTGTCTCTCACTGGCCTGGCAACTTCTCTCTTCAGTCCAGCCTCCAAGAGACTAATACCAGCCCTTCACTGCCCCATGTTGGCCCCAAGCCCAGCATGTCTCTGTGTGTGTCCATTGGTCTGGAGGACTTTGCTCTCAGCGTTGGGCACCATTGTCATCACTTTGATTCTAAGAGTCAGCTTTCTCTTCTTCCAGAGATTGTGCTGCTACAGGGAACTGCATTTTCTAGAAGCAGCCCTGCAGAGAGAAATATGTCTCCTGGTGTGATCGGGAATAAAGTGTTTCTTTCCCCAGGGGGCGGGGGAGCAGGAGAGGGTAGTAAACCAGCAGGCCTATTATTCCCACAGTCTCTCTGAAAAATAATCTGGTGGCCTTTTCCTTATTTAAAAAAAAAGTGGGGGCGGGGGAATAGTTTCTGCTCTGTGTAGTCCTCTCTCTTGTTCTGCCTTGGACATGGAAAGTGTCAGACAGCCCCATGTCCATCATCCACAGAAGCATTGCTTACAAGCTGGCTGGATGCATACCCCATAACACGCACACACATGTGCGCTCATGCACACACATTCACATCACATGTGTGCACATGTGAACACACCATACATGTGAACATGCATGCAAAACATGCACACATGAGGCCATGTGTCCTTACACCTACCACTCAGCAATTCTGTGGCATGTGCTGGAGCTGCTGTGCACAGAAACCATCATATCCCTGCCTGGCACGTTTTGGACCTGTCCACTCAGTTGTACCACAGGTGAGGCCAGTGCTCATGAGCTCCATGTGGCCAGCGTAAGGCAGACCATCACGCCACCCTCACAGATGTGCCCAGCTTGACCTCAAATCTGTGGTCTAGAGCAGGCTCAGCAATCACTTTCTTTAAAGGGCCAGATAGAAAATATTTTAGGCTTTGCAGGTCATATGGTCTCTGCTGCAACTCAACTCAGAAACAGTAGTGCAAAAGCAGCCACAGTCCATAAAAGTGGGTGTGGCTGTGTCCCAATAAAACTTTATTCATAAAAACAGGCAGGGAGCCGGATTTGGCCCATGGGCACAGCTGGCCTGCTCAGGGCAGCACCGTCCAGCAGAATTTCTCAGTGAAGAAAATGCTCTGTGGGCACCACCCAGTGCAGGAACCACCAGCGGCTTGGGGCCCAGGAGCACTCAAAATGTAGCTAGTGTGACTGAAGAGCTGAACTTGAAAGCGTATTTAACGTGAAGTAATTTAAATGTAAATGGCCAATGTGGCTGCTGGCTCCCCCCTGGCACAGCCCAGCTCTGAGTGAGGCTCTGAGATTCCCGTGACTGAAATCTGCTTTGGGAGCTCAGAGCTCTTCTGCGACTTCCATTAGAACCCTTTCTGTGTGTGCATTACCCCTTCTATCCTTAATCACCCCTTTAAGACCCAGAAAAGGTTTGCTTCTTGTGGCAGGCTAAATTACTGCATAGTTTTATATGAAAAAGGAAAAATTTCATTTGAACCTTTGAGAGGCTAAAAGTGGCAAGCCCAAACACTCTTGTGGAATTACATTACTTTTTAAGTGGCCAAATAGACTTTAGAAATATTTGTTAGAAAATGTGTTTCAGCTAAAGATCCCACATGATGTTTTTCAACTGAGAACGCACTTTACCTGCTTGATTCTAAATCGCTGATAATAGAGCTCCATAAAGGCAATCTGACAGCCCTGCCAGCAGAGGCCTGGCAGGCAGCACCCGGCAGGGAAGCCTGCCACCGCGTCGGCCCGCCCAGAGGGACGAACAACTGGATGAACCTAACTCCATCTGGACCACCCATGTCCTTAGCAACACCACATCCCCAGGGTTGATATCAAGTGGGGTTTTTTAAAATATGTTTTTACTGGTTTTTGGAGAGAGTCAGAAGAGAGAGGGATAGAGAAATAGAAACACTGGTGAGAGGAACATCACTGATCAGCTGCCTCCTGCATGCCCCCTACTAGGGATCAAGCCCACAACCAGGGTATGTGCCTTAGCTCAGAATCGAGCCAAGACCTCTTGGTTTCTGGGTCTATGATCAACCATTGAGCCACACCAGCTGGGCTGATGCCAGGTTTTTTAACTCAAAATAGGAAACAGTGGCACTCAGCTCATGGGTGGTTCTAAGATTAATTTAGGCCCTATGAAAAATGAAAAAAACAAGTTTGAGAAAATAACAGTCCTCATTAACAAGAAAAGTGACTCTCCTCTGGCCACCATCAAGAACTAACTACGTGCCAGGCCCTGTTCGAAGGGTCTTTATTTAGATTAGCACATTCCATCCAACAGACCTCCCGGCACACACTCCCATCAGCTACTACCATCACCCACTGTCATTGCCCCCTGCCATCACCCTCTGGCCATAACCTACTGCCATAACCCACTGTCATCACCCCCCTGCCATCACCCATTCCTCTCTGTAGCCCTGAAAGCGACACACACTATCACACTCTCATTAACTGATTTAGTCGGGATTCCCCAGAGAAAAAGAATCAATAGGATATGTGTGTGTTTGAGAGAGAGAGAAAGATTTAAGAAATTGTCTCACTCAGTTGAGGGGCTGGTGAGTTTGGTGAAATCCAGGAAGTGGGTAGGACATTCCATTCTGAAACCCATCTGGAGGCAGAATCCTATGCAGGACATTCGGTGTCTTTCTTGAGAGTTCAATGAAAGGCTGCAGCCCACCCACATCATGGAGAGCGACCTGCTTTACTTGGATCCTACTGAGCTAAGTGTTATTCTCATGTGAGAAAAATGCCTTCACAGTGACATCCCAACTAGTGTTTGACCGAGCATGTGGGCCATAGCCTGGCTGAGATGACATGTAAAATCAGCTGCCCCAAGCCTCACTAGCTCACTCCATGATCAACCGGAGTCTGGAGGTGCAGAGGCGCAGGCTGAGGAAGGATGGGGCCAGAGGCAGAGCCTGGGCTTGGCTCCCGGGTCCAGAGCCTCCAGCACCATCCTACTCTGCCTCTCCATGGCTCATCCAAGAATAACAACCATCATGCTTGGCCCTTGGGAAAGTTCAGGCTAGATTATTAGGTGTTACCTCTAGCTTCCGACTTGGTCACATAGTGGATAATGGTGGTCAAGAGCTCGTCCCAGACATGCATCTGCCACTTGAGAGCCCGCACCCCCAGCAACCTTCCACCTCCACTGGAAAATGAGACTTCTCAGATCATTGTGACCTCCTCCCCAAGGGTGGGACCAAGGAGGAGACCTCTTTATACATGGGTGTGTCAGTCTGGACAATCAGCCCTCCAGGCACCAAGACACTAAGTTGCACCAGAGTGGCAGGTACACCAGGCAGAGCTCACCCTGAGGGTCTGGGGAGACTGGCGGTGGTTTGATGCAGGGACAAAGCCCCTGGGGTTGGAGTCAGATAGACTAGGCTGTGAGACTCTGCCCCAACCCTTGGGATCCAAGTGACCATACACAAGGTGATTTCCCTACCCAAGCCTTGTACTCCTCACCTGCAAAATGGGCAAGCAATAAGATTGTTGGGAAAGTTGAGTCAATGAATTTAAAGCCTTTGCATGTGATTGGAGCCCAGAAAACATGCTCAGCAAATGAGAGCTATTATTCATGATTCTGGACTCTGATGCTGTCAGTCAAGATATAACAGTCATAAGGCAGAGCATTAGAAACTCTGAAAAAAAAGAAAAAACCCTCATGTGCCCTCCCCTCTATTCATGCCCTTCCCCTCTCTCCAGCCACGCCAGTCCTATCCTTCCAAACCCAGTCTAATCCAGTCTCCCCTGCACTTAGTTAAACCTGACTCCTCTGAAGCTTTATTTCACTTTGAGTCACTTGGCTGTTATCATCTACTCCTCCTCATTACAATTATTGCTCACGCTTGCCCTCTCTTCAGTTAGGCTGAAGTCCTGCCCATCTGGGACTAGGTCTAAGTCATCTTTGTACCCCCAACAAGCCCAGATTGAGACCCGAATTTGAATTTTGGATAGTTTTGTGATTTGAGGGCTAAGTTATTAAATGTTTGCAAGCTTCAGTTTCTTTGTATGCAAAATAAAATTCTGAAAGTGAACATTTGTAGTTATAACAATAGATACTGTCGAGGTGTTGATTAAAGGTGGTGGGTTTTCTCAAAAGCGATTCTGCGCTAGTACCTCAGAAAAGGCCACCCATCCCAAAGTCCCTTCAAGCTCCCTATTGTTTCTGATCCCTGCCTTTAGTCGTGTTTAGCCAATCCCATCTGCACTGACTTCCACCTTGTCTCCAGATATGGAGTACTTCAGTGAGCATGAGCTCATCGCAGTGTTTTAGGGGAGCCATCTGTGTGTTTTTCTCTCTCTCCTCAAGTGTCTTAGTTTCCATGGACAGGTACATCATCCTGGCCAAGATGTGTCCAACAGGCTCCATCCTTGAACTCTGCCTGAAGCCCCACTACATAAATTTCTGTTTCCTCTCACAGATGTGAAAAAACAACACAATAACAGCAGATTTCTTGAGCTTTTGAATAAAGAAAAGGGTAACTATTTTACCATCTCATTTCCTTTGCTATTCTATTCCTCCTAATGCGGACTCTTCCTGTTAGGAGCCCTTCTGTAGGTTTTTATGAGAAATGAACTGAAATACAGGGATATATTAAGGAGGTTAAATCGAGTTCTACCAGCAACGCCAGGCAGTCTGATCTACGTTTTGCTGCCATTTAATACTCGACTAGTATACTGACGTACTAAGCATTTGCAATCCTCAATCTATTTTTAAACCCTTGATTTATGCCTTTCAGTTGGATCTTATTCAACTAAAAATGTACTGTGTGTTCAGCTGAGAGAGAGTAAACATTTTTCCACGGCAATGGCAATATGTTTGTATAGACCTCAATTACAAAATTAACAGGGCAGATTTTGTTGTCTTTGTTGAGCCAAAGAGAAGACAATAAAAACCTCCAATGAAGGGAGATATGAGTAATAAGACCTAAAGACAATACTAAAAGAGAGGGGTTGATTTATTTGCTAAGTTTGATTTACCAATCAGCTGTGTGGCTTCAGATTTAGCATTCAACAACCAAGAACATCCTATTTAAATTGCAGCAAACCTCCTAAATCCTGGATGAAAGCAAAGTGTGTGCAGGTCGAGGAGGAGGTGAAAATAAAAATAAGAGCAGCAGCCATCAGACCACGCCTGCCCTGGCCTGTCTTAATACGGCAACCCAAACAGAAGGAGGGAGGTGGGGAAAAGCCACGTAAGGCAGAAAGGTCCACAGGTCTGGACTGACAGGGCGACCACAGGATGCTAAATTATTCCATCAGAGCCTCAGAGCTGCTTGATGCACCCATAGAAACGGCACAGATGCCCAGAGAGAAGGCAGATGAAAACCAGGCCCCATATTTCTCCCTGTTCCCATAGGGTAGCCTCTGAAGAAGGCTGGCCAACGGAAGAAGCAAAGGGAGGCCCTCTGGTGGAATGGTTGGGTGGGTGTAGTGATGTGGAGATAAGAAAGGGAAAGTACAGCTAAGAGTAAGAGGATGTGGCCATTGGGGCTGCCTCTATTGTCAGGTCACCACCTCCCTGAGCCTCCCTAGCCTCACAGCCCTAGCCACCCTAGACCACCCCCAGGCCCCAACCTCCTCTGTGAAAAGAACAGAGGTGCTCATGCCTCGCATGGCTATTCTCATTGGTCAGTGTGAGGGCTCAGGAGTACAGCAGCCACCAAATGCAAATGGCACAGAAGTCATGTGCTGTAATCACAGCTGGAAACTATGCAGCTCTTCCTGCTCTCCACCCTTGGGCACATGCACTCTTGGAGGCAGGCAGAAGGGCAGCTCCCCTCACACCTCTCAGAACCTGGAGTCGACTTGACATTGTGCCCAGCTCGTCTACAGATGGACAGATGTGTACAACGAGGGCTGGAGTGCCCACTACCCACCCACAAACACCTCCGGCTTGGGCACTGCGGGATTTAGATGCCACTAGGGGAGTGGTTTTGCTGTCCCTTCCAATACGACTGCCCCTCTCTCCTCTGAGGCAGAGAGAGTTCGAACCCTGAAAGGGCAGAATAGGCAAAGAGACTTTCAAAGCAAGTTGCTCTGGACCACTAGCGTCTTTACAGATGCTCGCAGCCTCACATAGTACTGAAGGATTGTCTGACCATCCTCATCACCAGAGAGCTCCAACACCACCAAGGAAGCCAGGCAGAGTGAATGGGCAGCCACAACTCATGCCAGCCTTCCCACAGAACTAGGACAAATCAATTAAAGACTTCCTATTTCATGTATCAGTTAATGCTGTGGCAGTTTTTATTCACCACCTAGAATCATGGTTAAAATAAAAGAAAGGCAGAGAAGATGCAACTGAGTCTAGAATTACATTGTGTGTCCAAAAGTCTAGGTGCCGTTTAATCTTGAGCGGTCAAGATAGTTGAAACTGTCGGGACCGCATCAGGAAATAGAAAGTGGGAACCCAATGTGGGTACCCAAGAGTGAGATGACAGGGGGCCGCACAGGCCAGATTGGAAAGCAACAGGGATGGAGAAGCACCCTTCAGTGAGGGACAGGGACCCAGGGCAGGACCCAGATGACTCCAGATGCCAGTCAAGACACCTGGGAGAAGGTGTGGCTGCAGTGGAGAACAACCATCCATAGGGAGACACTTGGTAGGAAGCAGGAGGTACAAGAGTCTGTTAATGTGACTGATTCATCGAGGTTAGTGTTCCTGGGCCGGGGCTGGTGGACAAGGGTGGACAGCATGCCTGGAGAGGCAAACAGATGATATTCAGTAGAGTCCATTTCTTCTGTCCCTCGGCACTCACACAGTCCTTTAACGGACAAGAACTGTGTGTCTCCATGTCAGGGTCCTGGGGCTGCCATAATAAATGATCACAAAGGAACACTTTACTCTCTCACTGTTCTGGAGACCAGAAGTTTGAAAGCCAGGTGTCTCAGGATATGCTCCCTCTGGAGGCTCTTGGAGAGGATCCTTCCTGCCCCTTACAGCTTCTGGTGGCCCCAGGCATTCCTTGGCCTGTGGCTGCATCACCACAATTTCTGCCTGTGTTCACGTGGCCTCCACCTCCTCCATCTGTGGGTCTGTCAGGAGGACACTACTAGATTCAGGCCATAATGTTTCATCTCAGGACCTCAACTTAATGACATCTTCAGAGACCTTTTTTCCAAGTAAGGTAACACTGACAGGTTCCAGGGATTTTCTGCAGATATATCTTTTGGGGGGCTACCGTTCAACCCACCACAATCCCAACATAAAGGACATACAAATTCCCATCAGTTAGGGCACCGTTGCCAGGTGATGTCAACTCGATCCTACTCCCCCCTGCAACATTGAACTACAAGGAGTAGCCGCCCCTTTGAGCTCAGTGTGCAGGGAGGAGCAGACAAGGAGGCCACCATCCTCCAGAAGAACCAGCCTGGACTGCAGAAGAGGCAGGGCTGTGGGAGGAGCATGTGGGACCCAACGGCCCACGGTGGGTGCCCCTAGAGCAGTTGGAATGGACAGGGACAGCAGCCTGAGAAGGATGTAGGTAGCTGGGCCTCAGCCCCTCAGGAATGTGGCTCACACCACCAGGTAAGCTGCCAGATCCAGCAAAGGCGATGCTGAGAGGGGAGTTTAGGAAGGATGCTGCAGGGCAGAGATGAGGACCAGTGTGGTTCCAGGACTACTTGCTTGGACAGGCCTGGTTCCTCCCACTCCCTTCTCTGCAGGTGTTCCTTGCATTTTATGGGGTAGAGCATCCCGAAGCAGCCATGGCTTCAGCTCTCAGTGCCTTCATATCAGCCTTAGCTGTTAGGATGACCTGTCACTGATCAAGCAAGGTGATGACACAGAGCCTGGCCCTTTCTTCCTGATGCCAGATTCACCAACAAGCAGGCTTGGCCAGAGCTCTCCACGGGGGACTCCTGGTCCAGCCCTGCACCTGCCTAGTTCTCTTCCAGCCTCTCCCCTCAATGCAATGTTTGCCCTCCTGGGTCAGCATGTTTTCCAGAGAATCCAGCTCATGGCCATCGAAGACAAGCACACAGAGGCCCCGAATAATAAGCCGACAGCAGCGAGCAAGAAAGAGTAGGAGCCAGCAACCCCACGGCTCGGTGCTGACCTCCCTTCTTGGCCAGGTGGCTGGTTACGAGCAGGTCACTTAACCAATGTCTCCGGTTGTCAACATTGATAAACTGCTGAGTAGTAACAACATCAACAATGAGTTTCCGGGGACATAATGAATGGATATTTCAGAGCCGCCTGGATCCTGGCACAAAAGGCCACAGAGTGACATGAAATATTAAGCAAGGACATGCAGACAAAGCAGGCAAGCTAATGATATGGTTGATAACACATCAGCTTGGGCAAGGCAGGAGCTATATCCTTCCTTGGAAGTGAGACAAGATTTCCCTTCCTTCTTCAGAGGAAGTTAATAAAAATATTTGTAGATTATTATAAAAATATATATTAGCTCCTGTAGTGATGATTTAAAATGTTATTTGTGAGAACTCAGTTGACACAGCACATCCAGATGGAGCTGCCCCTGATGCTGATGGGGACCTGGGCGGAGGGACAGCAGGGCTGGGGGAGCTCCGATGAGACAGTCAGCACATGTCACAGTTCTGCATTCATCCCAAAAGGCGACACAAAGGGGCAGGCTACAGGGAGCTTAACTTGAGGAGTAAACTTGCCTTATCCTGTTACCTAATCTTTAAATTAAAAAAAAAAAAACTAAAACAAAAATGGGCTCTTGAGGGATAGGATGTTAGTCTAAAGTTATGTGTCTATGCTGTTGGGCCCCAATTTGTGCTCATGACCATCACCAGATCCTGCAGAGCTGGGTGGAGCTCTGGGTGCCACTCTGAGGACCCCAAGGAGCAGCTGAGCCTCAGCTGTGACCTTCTGTCATCACGTGGCCCCAGACACAGCCCAGGCAGCAGTGCCTGCTGACCCCAGTCCACAATGCAATTTGATACTAGTTTTTAATGATTGTCGTGTCTGAAAAAAAGATTCCTCATGAGGACACACAGATCAAATGAGAAGTGTGTCACTGGTGACCAAGACACGCTGTTGTTCTGTGGCCATTCCTCCAGGTCTTGAATCCCAGAAATAAAATCATACAAAAGCTGGTAAGAGACACAAAGAAGGATCCAAGAACCTTTTCTTGTACACTGAGGGAAAGGAGTCAGTACTGTGGGCTAGTAACTCCTGCACCCTATCACAGCCTCTGCATGAACAGAATGGCCCCTCTCCCCTAGAATCTGCAGGGTGTAAAATAAAGCAGGCTGCACTGCACCGGGACCATCAGAAAAACAAAGGCTGTGTGGAGACGGCAAAGAAGAACATGTAATGGAGCTGTGGTGGCCTCATGGAAGTGGGTCCATGGCCATGCTACTCTGACTTCTCGCTTTTCTAGCAGCGATAGGACGAATGCTGTCCTCCCTACCTCTCCTCCTCCTCTTTATCTCCACCCAAGAAACTTCTGAGATGCAAGCCAATGAAATTCGGCCATGGGGATAACTTTGAATGTGTTCTTTCTTTATTAAGAAAATGAATCACGCCCTAGCCGCCTTGTCTCAGTGGATGGAGTGGAGCGTTAGCCTGCGGACTGAAGGGTACCAGGTTTGATTCAGGCCAAGGGCACATGCCTGGGTTGTGGGCTCGATCCCCAGTAGGGGGCGTGTAGAGGCAGCCGATCGATGATTCTCTCTCATCACTGATGTCTCTATCTCTCTCTCCTCCCTTCCTCTCTGAAATCAATAAAGAAATATATTTTTTTTAAAAAGAAAAGAAAATGAATCACATGCTACCTTTGGCACTTTGTTATTAAGAAATTATCTGTGCCTGGCCAGTACGGCTCAGAGTTTGAGCATCGACCTATGAACCAGGAGGTCATGGTTCGATTACCGGTCAGGGCACATGCCTGGGTTGTGGGCATAAATAAAATATTTTATTGATTTCAGAGAGGAAGGGAGAGGGAGAGAGATAGAAACATCAATATTGAGAGAATCATTGATTGGTTACCTCCTGCACGCCCCCTACTGAGAGTTGAGCCCACAACTCGGGCATATGCCCTGACAGGGAATTGAACCGTGACCTCCTGGTTCACAGGCTGATGCTCAAACTCTGAACCACGGCAACTGAACTAAAAAGATTTTTTTTAGATAAGGTATCTGCAACATCTCCCCAAATCCTAACTACACCAGTGCTTTTTGAGAGTGCACTAAAATAGTAATCTTTTTAAAATTAGAACTAGTATATAAAAATTCAAGCATGAATTCCCATAAGCCAGTACAGTTATTTACAAATTATATATATACAAGAAGTATTAGTATATTGTGCATATAAAACAAAAATTTGATATAGACATAGAACTTTTAGAAGAATGGTATAGAATGAATTATTTTTAAATAATTTTAAATTTATCAGTCAACTTCTTTGCTTCTGCTAACACACGGTATAAATAATAATGGTTTCAGGTAGTCCTATGTTTAAATATACTTCCTTAGTTATGGAATATTGGGTTAGCACTTTGCTGTACAACCATTTGACATGATATTTCAATTGTTTCAATGACTACATGTCTGAAAAAAAGAATCCTCATGAGGATACACGGATCCCAATGAAGAAGTGCCTCACTGGCTGCACTTGTAATCCGTGTTGCACATTACAGTAGGTCCTCGGGTTAGGTCAGAGATCCGTTCCTACGGTGTGACGTAATGCGATTTTCGCCGTAAGTCGGAACCCACCTACACAAGCACCTACATCACTCACATGGAGCACACACACAGCAAGAATGAAGTGAAACAGTGAAAAAAAATTAAAAAATAACAATTCCTGACCTTTACTTGTGGTAAATAAATAATAAAAAACATAAAGCACATATGTACAGACGTCGAAATGACGGAACTTTTTTTTTATAAATAAATGGGAGATGGCGACATAACCATGAAACGACATACATCGACTCTGATGTAACCGGAGGACTGCCTGTATTCAACCCCATTGACCAACTCTGCATTCTGTTTCAATGAAGGCAGCAAATTTCTATACTCATGAGAACAATCAGTTTTTGCTCCAGACTCATTAAACTGTGTTGAATTTGAAGAATTTTAACAAATGGTCTAATCCCGTGATCGGCAAACTGCGGCTCGTGAGCCACATGCGGTTCTTTGGCCCTCTTGAGTGTGGCTTTTCCTAAGCCTTACCAGTACCCTAATTAAGTTAATAACAATGAACTTACCTATATAGTTTAAGTTTAAAAAATTTGGCTCTCAAAAGAAATTTCAATCGTTGTACTGTTGATATTTGGCTCTGTTCACTAATGAGTTTGCCGACCACTGGTCTAACCAACTGAAACCCTAGCATGGAGTTTTGTTTTGTTTTTGTTTTTTTTTTACCATATTTTTATTAATTTCAGAGAGGAAGGCAGAGGGAGAGAAAGAGATAGAATATCAATGATGGGATTCATTGATTGGCTGCCTCCTGCACGGGGATCGAGCCTACAACCCGGGCATGTGCCCTGACCGGAAATCGCACAGTGACTTCCTGGTTCATAGGTCTACGCTCAACCACTGAGCCATGCCACCTAGGCTGCATGGAGTGTTTTAAAACTATATTTCCAAGTTAATTTCTAAGTCAAACTTCTTTTTTAAAAAATAAATGACACATCATTCTTAGTAACAAAACTGCATAATAAAATAACATTTCTGAACATTCATTTGTGAAATGTTTTTTCTTCAGACACATTCCTTTGGAAAGGTAGCTGCTTCCTCACTCAATGTCAAAATATCATTAGTGAATAAAAAAATAAATTTAAAAATTATTAGTGAGGTTTTACCTTGCAAGGGGCTGTCTTAACACTGTTGAAAAGATCTGTTCAGTAGCGTACTATTGAAGGCCATTTCTTCTCACAGAGAAGATCAACACATTTTGTAAAACTGAATCTCTTATAAAACCTTGGCATCTCTTTAAGTGCTTGGCCCTGAGGTAACTGGCAAATCTGTGTGTTACAAAAAGAGTTTCAGGGTCACTTCCCATCTCCTTACAAAGTGTAAATATTTCACGAGCTACAATACTAAATTGACACCTTTGCTTCCACTCAGACTGCGGAAGGCCACACAGAAATGTTACTCCCACCTGGAAGTGAGAACAACCCAGATCCTCTACACAATCATAGGCAAAGGGTGCCCACGCAGATGTTGTCCTCGGTGGAGCAGTGGGGTGGAAACCTCCAAGCCAAAGCAGGAGACAATGCGTAAAGGCCGTGTGGGGGTGGGACGAGAGTCCTAGCACCTGTGTGTCCAGGACACAAGGAGAACCTGCAGCCCCTGCTCCAGCGATCTTTGATGGAGGAAGATTAGGAAAGCACAGGACAGTTAGCAAAGCGGTTGCCCCCAGACACGAACAATGGCCTGCTGAGATTGAGAGTGTAGCAGCAGAGGCCATAAAAACGTGAGGACCCCCGCACCTTCTTTAGGGGCAGGAGAGCTGAGGGTCCCCAGCCCTCAGGTGCAGCCATGTGTGGCCTGCTGAGGTCTGAGGGCAGGGAGCAAACACCCTGTCCTGAGTACGAAGTAGAGGCATTTTCTTTGGGGGGAAAGGGGACATTGGCAGCTCCCCAGTGCAGGGGCAGGTGAGGGTAAAGGTACAGGAACAAGACAAAATCTGAGGATAAGGCAGCAGAACTGAGATTAACCCCACAGCCACTTTGATGAAGGAGAAAGCTCTAACCCAGCCCTCAGATAATTGTAAGCCTCTGTGGACTGAACCTAACTAAATTAACCAGGAAGCCCAAATCCAGCTCAACTACAGAGTAGGTTGACTCAACCCACTGCAACACAGACTGAGAGAGGAAAAGGCCCTGTACACGGTGAGAATATCATTTACTCCCGTTTCTACAATTATTTTATTTTTTCTGCTTTATTGAGGTATAAATTGACAATAAAAGTATATGATATTTAAAGTGTACATTGTAATCACTTGATACATATAAGCATCGTGAAAGAATTCCCCCATCTAGTTAACTTACACATCCATCACCTCACATATTTATCATTTTTAATTTCTACTGTTCTTTTACACAGAAAAATTGACTGTGGAAGTCAATAAAAATTTACAATACATATCAAAAAGCAAGAATATTACCCCACCAAGAGAAAAAAACAGTCCATAGAACCAAACATGAAAATGAATCGGATATTGGAATTTCAGCGAAACTTTAACTATGACAAATACGTTAAAAAAAAGAAAAAAACTAGAAAAATAGGAGGATATTATCCATGAACAGAACCAAATGGAAATGCTAGAAATAAAAAATATGATATCAGAGAAGAACCCTCCTTCTGGGCTTATTTGCAGACTGGAAGCAACAGAGCAAACAATCCGTGATCTTGAAGACATGTGAATAGAAATTATCCAA
>NW_006295821.1:554256-560847 GCF_000327345.1 Myotis davidii | reverse complement strand
GGAGATTCTAAGACTTCTGGGTAAATATTAACAGCCCAACATACATGTAATGTAACTGGAATTCCAGTAAGAGAGAAATTGAAACATAATAAAAATGTCTGAAGAAATAATGACAAAATAATAGAGAACCTGAATCCAAGAAGCTTGTAAACCCAAAGTAGGAAAAATACAAAGAAAACCCTCCAAGGCACACCAATCTAACTGTTAAAAATCAGAGATAAAGAGTAAATCTGGAAACAGCTTCCTCCCCTGCCCCCCACACAAAAAAAAACCATAGTGTATATAGGAGAACAAAGATAAAAATAACCACTGACTTCTTATCTGAAATAACTTCTTATCCTCATCAGAAGATGAGGAAACAGGATGTTCAGTGATGAAAGTGTCAACCTAGATTTCTATACTTAGCTAAAACATTCTTCAAAAAATGAAAGCACATCAATGAGCAGCCACTGTCCCTCCAAGAGTCATGGAACCCTCCCTGCCCCCCACACCTCTTTTCTCTTGGGACAACTCATGACAGTGTATGACTTGTGTCCTAACAGACTGCATCACATCACCAGCATCCCTCTGTATTTTAAATAATAATAAAGTGCGCCTTCCATTTTTTTTTTTTTAAGTTGAAAAATAATACAAGTTCCAGACTAGAAGGAGCAAGTGTTCCATTGGGGAGGCTGGGTCCTGCATTGCCTGTTGGGGAAAAATGTAGGCTATCAGTCTCTCCAGTGTCCCTCGGGGTGACAGGGTCAGATTAGCAATGGAAACCTCACATGAGACAAGACAGTCTGAAGCTTTTGTCAGCAACATTCATCTCTGTTCCAGGCAAGATGCTATGCAATATTCCCTTGCAGCATTTTTATTAAAATCTTAAGCCCGTGCCGTAACCGGTTTGGCTCAGTGGATAGAGGGTCAGCCTGCAGACTGAAAGGTCCCAGGTTCGATTCCGGTCAAGGGCATGTACCTTGATTGTGGGCACATCTCCAGTGGGAGGTGTGCAGGAGGCAGGTGATCGGTGTTTCTCTCTTATTGATGTTTCTAGCTCTCTATCTCTCTCCCTTCCTCTCTGTAAAAAAATCAATAAAAAATATATATATATAATCTTAAGCCCGTAATAAAGGCAGATAAATACAAATTTATTTCTCTTCTTGAAGAGACACCTGGCAACATGTCTACAGAACAATATCCATAATGATTTTGCCAAATTTCCATACCATTTGACTCAATTTTCTGGAAAGCAGAGGTGTATTTCCAGAGTGCAAAGAGACATGTGTAATTTACGCCACTCTCCTTCCTCTCCTCCTAGAGCCCGCACCCCCCTCACTGAGCTTGGAGATGTGCTTCTGAACAGGGCAGAGGCTAGGCTGGGTGGCCCAGGGTGCTGAACCCCTACCCTCTTCCCCAGCAAAGCAGGGGGAGGCTGGAGTGGCAGTGCTTTCCTAACACCTCCTCCAGGCAGCCTGCCGGCATGGTGGGAGGAGCTGGGCTGGTGGGAGGAACAGCCCCGTTGAGGCTGGCCTTAATGGCTGGTGTAGGGCCAAACAGGCTTTGGTGGCCTGCCCTCACTGGGCCAGGTGACCTCAAGGCCACTTTTCCTCCTAAACCTGGATCTCCTCAAATTATACAGGCCCAAAAACACCCTGCTGGGTGGCTGTGCAGGTAAAGGTAAACTGTAGGAGGTACCTGGTGAGCATCAGGTGCTGTGACTATTGTGAAAACAGTGCCTCCTACCGAGAGACCACTACAACAAAACAAGGGTGAGGCAAGCATGCTGGGAAACCATGGGGCAAAGGTCTCAGGTGCGGCTGGGACCCCAAGGGACACACCTGCCAGGTGACCCTAGAGATCTTCAGAACCGTAGTTATCTGGGCATTGATCCAACAGGTTCTTAGATCCCAGAGCCAGGGTGCAGGCTCCCAGTGAAACTGTTCTAGCCCAGATGGGCCACACTCAGGCCTCACTGACTTGCAAAAGAAGTTCACAGAACAGTCTCCCCAGACACATAAAGAACTCTTATAAACCAGTAACAAGATGGCAAACAACTCTTCAAAAAGTCAAAAGATAGAAAACATAATAAAAAAATGAGAATATTCAAATAACCAGTAAAATATTTAAAAATATCCAACCCCATCAATATTTAATAAATATAAATTAAAGCCACAACATACCATCATATAGCAGCCAGATATGGCCAAGCTTTGGCAATGCCAAGTGTTCCAGGACACTGTGCAAGAGCTTTCAAGCAGTAGGGGTAGGAATGACATTTGGCACATTTTGTAAAGTAGTTTGGCACTATGTAGTAAAGTTGAAGTTATCCTATGACCTAGCACTTCCTCTCTTGGTACTTACGCTAGAAAAACTCTTGCATATGAGCCCAAAGAAACATATTCAAGAATGCTCACATCAGCATTGTTTGTAATAATTAAAAATTGCAAATAATCCAAATATCCATTAACATAGATTGGCTGAGTAAATTGTGGTATGATAAAAACATTTGATACAGGCATACCTCAAAGATATTGCAGGTTCGTTTCCAGACGACCACAATTAAGCAAATAGTGCAATAAAGCAAGTCACATGAATTTTTTTTATTTCCTACTGCATGTAAAAGTTGTTTATACTGTAGTCTATTAAGTGTGCAATGGCCTTATGTCTAATAAAACAATGTACATACCTTAAAAAATACTTTGCCAAAAAATGCTAACCAGCATCTGAGCCTTCAGCAAGTCATAATCTTTTTTGCTGGTGAGGGTCTTACCTTCAATTTGGGAAAAACGCAGTATCAGCTGAGTGCAATAAAGCAAAGCACAATAAAGGAGGTGTGCCTGTAGTTAACAGCAATGAGTGAACTTCAGTTACAGCTGGAGCTATCAGTTAGTTATTAACACACTTAAATTATAAGGATCAACAGGATCCCCATATAAAACGTTGAAATAAATATTTCACTAACAATCTATTGTTAGGAGTGCATACATAGGTGATAATTTTTTTTAAGCAAGGGAGTGACGCCACAAAAGCCAGGTGACTTACCTGCACAGAGGGAGCAGGAAATAGAATCAGGAAGAGTCAAAAGGGAGCTCCAGGTTACTGGTCATATTCTACATTTCACACCAGCAGGTAGAACATTGGATGGCTTCTGGCTTTATAATTAATCTTTGAACTCTACATGTCTTAAATACATTCAAAATTTAATTATGTAGGAAATATCCATGGAACCCAAAGTTGTTTCTTTAAAAAAAAAAAAAACACCAATAAAACTTACCAACTAGCACCCCAATGAAATAGCTCTTGTCAAAATCTTCTTCTCACCAAATGCAATGATCAGTTCTCTTATCATAATCAAACTCTGGCTTTCAGCAAGCTAAAGAGTTGACCATTGATTTCTTGCAACACTGTTCTCTTGGTCAGCTGTGACACCCAGCATGCCTGCTCAGCCTCCAAATGTTGGGAGAACTTCAAACCTGATTGTGAATCCTCTTCTCTGTAGTTTCTTTACGGTCAATCTCATTGAATCCCACGCCTTCAAATACTACCCATGCTGATGATTCCCAAACGAGTATCTCTAGCCCTAGCCTCTCCCCTAAATCCTGGACTCATAAATCTGTTCCTCTTGCTCACCTGGGCAGCCAGCCACCCTCAGGTCTACAGCACTCTTCTGGGAAGACCGGGATAGGAGGCCTCTCACCGCTACTTGTAGCTACAGCCATGAGCAGCCTGTGTTCACCGTGGCCCACAGCCCAGCCCACAGCTTCAGCTGTCCTCACGACCCACAGGTGGGGCAGTTTCTAGCAACACCTGACCTTTTACATAGACTTTGTGCCTCCTGATTCGGTTGGAATGTGACTGTGGCTATTTGATGAAATGCTCTTTTCCTAATAAGTAGAATTTTCAAGTTGGCTGTACCCTTCTGTCTGGAGGACACACTCTTCTTAGGAATAGGGAAATCACAACGCCCTGAATTCTCCTGGTGTGGATACTCGAGGAGAAAAGGCAGGCCTACTCCCCTCTTCAGCCACACCTATTAACGCAGCAGGACATGAGAGAGGCAAGTCCTTCCACCCTGAGGATAACTGTGTCCTCAGCCACGGTAACTGAACTTCCTGGGCAAGAGGCATCCTCCATGACAGAAAATCTAGGCTGAAGCTTACCTGAGCTGCCCAGGACAAGAGCCTTCACTCTATCAGACCATAAGAGCACTATTTATCCAGTTAACTGCCACGTGTCCAAAACAGAAACCATCCCCACATGTCACAATATTTTGAATTAAAAAAATCAATTTGCAACGAGTATTATAAAAATAAATATATTACTCACAATTCAGGTCTCAAATATTTTTGAGAAAATGCTCAACAAAAATGATTTTAAAGTTGGTCAGGGCTGCCACTTAGGGAAAACATTTTTTTTTAATAGACGCACGTGGCATGTGGGTAAGGTCCACAGCTTACGTCTACATACGCTTATGGCATACAATCATGAGCCAGACCCTATGCATGCATTAGCTCTACTAGGTGTACCGGTTAATAATGCGAATTTTTTTCAATAGATAGAGTTACACATATGTTGATATATATGCGAGTTGATATGTATGCTATTTTGTATTGATAAGCTTCAAAACTTCATGTCAAATTTTCTGAAGGTGTTAAAATCATAGATATTTTTACACTTAAAAATATCAAATTTTGTGCCAAAAAAAGAGCATTTGCAGGAAGGTTTAATTCATTACTTTATTTTGAAGAAAAGTGCTGCTGAAAGCTATTGTATACTTCAGGAAGGTTATGATAAACATGCTCCATCTCAAGATACATACTGGTGAACACTGGTTTAAACACTTTAAAAGTAATGATTTCAATGTGAAAGACAAAGAACGTCCAGGTCAACCGAAAAAGTTTGAAGACCAACAATTACAAGCATTACTGGATGAAGATGTGTGTCAAACTCAAAAACAACTTGCAGAAAGATTGAATGTTGCTCAGCAAACAATTTCCGATCGTTTATAAGCAATGGGAAAGATTTTAAAGCAGTGGTTCTCAGCCTTCCTAATGCCGCGACTCTAATATAGTTCCTCATGTTGGGGTGACCCCCAATTTCATTGTTACAAATTGAACATAATTAAAGCATAGTGATTAATCACAAAAACAATATGTAATTATATATGTGTTTTCCGATGGTCCGCTTCTAAAACCAGGTGAAACCGTTAATACTGATCGTTACCAACAACAAATAATCAATTTGAACCATGCTTTGATCGTGAAACAACCAGAATGGGCCAGAAGACACAGCAAAGTAATTTTCCCTTCATGAAAACACATCATCACACACTTCAAAACCAGTTGAAGACACATTAAAAGATCTTGTCTGGGCAGTATTAACCCACCCGCTGTATTCACCAGACCTTGCTCCTTAAGATTACCACTTGTTCTGATCAATGGCACACGCACTTTCTGAGCAGCACTTCAAAATGTATGAATTGGGTCTCTGAATTGTTTGCCTCAAAACAAGAAAAGTTCTATTGGGACGGTATCCACAAATTACCTAAAGATGAGGGAAATGTGTAGCTAGCGATGGACATTACTTTGAATAAAGCACTTTTGATGTTTCTCTTCAAATTATCGTGTTTTCTTTGATTACAAAATCCGTGTAATTAACCAATACACCTAGTAATCTTTACAACCCTGAAAGGTAAGAATGATTACCTTTCTTTGGATGAAGTGACCCTCCCAGGGCCATGCCTCCAGGGCTGCTTCACCCACTGTGGTGGGTCTTCACATCTCAATCACTCGGTGTCCCCCACTCATCAACCCTTTGCTGATTCTGGTTGATGGGACCCTGCTCTGTGACAGCCCTGCCTGTCCATTAGTGACTTCTCCAGTGAGTCTGCAATGAGTTCTTCCAAAGCCTCATGTCACCATCATCCCTGGACTGCCCTGACCTCTGTGGTCCACATCTCCATCTCCCAGACCCACAGTTCTGTTCTGAGTGAGACCTGCATCCTGGCCCTGCCAGGACTGTCCTGGTTCCACACAGGGAGTCCCCTTCTCAGAAGCTCCTGTATAACACACAAATCTGGCCTAATTGCTTGATGGCCCCTAAGTTCAGATGGAGTTTTAATCCCCAAAGCAGAATTGTCTAGAATGGTTTCTACTGAGAATTAATCTCTGAAGAAAACTACAAATAAAAGCAAGCTCCACGGTCAAAACACTTTGGGCAATTTCTCTTGAAGACTGCAGTACACATCCCATTTCTGAGAAGCTTTGCATCAGGAAAGCTGCTTCAAGTTTCTGCTTTTATGAATTTGTTAACTAAATAAAATGTATATCCTAAGAAGTTCTGACCTTCACCATGGATTCCTTTCTACATAGCCAGGACTCCACAGGAATCAGATGTGGATATCAGATAACTAAAAAGGTATATAGTCATCCCCAGTATCTGTGGGAGATTGGTTCCAGACGCCACACTCATACCCAAATCCGAGGACGCTTAAATTGCGTACATAAAATGGCGTAATATTTGCATATATCTACGCACATCCCCTGTACACTTTTAATCAGCTCTAGATTACTTAGAATACCTAACATAATGTTATGTAAATAATTTATA